>NW_026060297.1:0-156043 GCF_024139225.1 Suncus etruscus | reverse complement strand
GATGTTTTTGCATGCTGTGGCAGAGATCCCTAACCATCCCCTACCAGTCTCAAGGTCAATTTGTTTAAGGACTCTTTTAGGTTCTGATTCATTCTCTCCACTAGCCACTAACTCTGGGTTCATAGGCACAGTGCAGTGTAAATTCCAATTAATGGAATTAATTGTGAACCACACCCATTGGGGATCAGGTGTTACTCCTGACACTGTGCTCAGAAGTCACTCCTGCCAGGCTCAGTGGACCATATGGGTGTCTGGGGATCAAACTCAGGTCTTTGATAAAGTTCTAGTGGTATGCACTCAAGCAGACCTAGGCCAATGCCCAGTACCACAAGGTCCACTGAGCACTTCCAGGACCAATTTCTCAGTCTAGAGGCAGGAGGCTAAAATGCACTTGGGGTTGTTTCCAAAATGATACACACAAACTTACCTTATTCTGCTCCCAAACCACATCTCTGTCCTTGGTACTATGAAGAGAATGAAGGAAAATTCAAGGGCCAGTGAGTGAGCCAAAACCTGTGCTTGTCCAAATCAACACATGTTTACTCCAAAAAATATCTCCCCTTGAGCAGATAAAAATGACCTGACTCCCAATCCCTATAACTTCTCTAGTAATATCTTGCTCATATTTCCCTCTTAAATCCACAAGCCATGGAACTGCAGACATATAGGCTTCAAAAGTGCAACTTGTTTATAAATAAAAATGTGGGAGGATGGAGGAGGCAAGACTTTGCAGACTGAAGAACAAAAGATCTGAAATGGATGGAATGAAAAACAGGGTGTAGATGGGGCTAGTACAGACAGGGCCAACCCAGGGTCAATCCCTGGTATATAGTTGGGTTCCTTCATGTTGCTAGGAGTAAATCCTCAGTGAAGAATCAAGAATAAGCCCTGAGAACTGGCAACATGGGAAGAATTCTATACAAAACAAAACAATCTTGAGATAGCACAGCAAAAAAAATCAAAACTAAAATCATACTAAGACCCACAGGGAAGTGCACGTGCAGGAAAGGACTAAGCAACACTATTTGCAATAAAGCAGAAAATTATTCACATAGAATTAAGAGAGTTCGGAACCATGAGAGTGTTCCAGAGCCCCTTTGAGAGTTCTGAGTGAAAACAGAAAAGAGACAAGAGCGAGGGTATTTACCAAGGAACTGGGAGCAGCAGCAAAATACAAAAGAATTTATCTGAACATACAGAACAGCATGGGTACACTTTCCTTGGAATAGGAAGGAAATGCAATACACTTTCCTGCCCCAGACAGCTTGTCTGGTCCAACACACAGAGCAGGAGGGCCACCTGAGTGCAGAGCCAGGAGAATCACCTATAGTTTGTGGGCTAGAAACTAAAAATCAGGGCTTTTCTTTGGCTGAGGCAAAAATGATGCTTCAGAGTATAAATTCTAAGATCACGGAAATCGTAGAATCATTAGTTATATATTAACAGTCCATATTTTATGGATTCCAGAACCCCATAGAGTTTGAGACCTGCCAGGGGTGATCCAAGAACTATGATTCAGGATCCAGGCCTGAACACACTCGGTGGCCCTCAGACCAAACAGAAAACTAGGACAAAAATGGCCCCAAATAGCAGAGTCCACCATCTTGGCCAGGAGCCACATGCTGATGCTAGGGAACTGACAATCCTGTCCTCCCACCCTGTCCCTCTCTGAGCCCATACCCTCCAGCCCCCTGGGAATGGGACTTTAGATGGTGAGGCTCCTTGTTCTCCTGTCTGTACTCGTATTCAAATAGCACCAGCAAGTGCCTTTGCAGGAAGTCTTGAAGGAAAGATAGAGCTATGAACACCGTCCAAGAGCACAATCCCCTGCTTAACCGAAGAGCCTGCACTGAAGCTTAAAAGACCCTGATGAGCTGCTTAACTGGGCACCAGCTCAGACCACTCAGGTAGATGCGGACAGAGATCCCTTCCTCTCTGAGGACACAGAAGCAGGTTGGGCTCAGGCTGTGAACAGGACAGGACCACTGGCCTCGCTCTACAGGGTGAAAACTGCAGTTCTGAGCTCCTGGGAGTCCAGCCTAGGGGTGACTCTGTGATGAGGACCGAGCACCAGCGCCCCCTTCAGGCTGGCAGCAGACAGCCCTTGCATCACCCTGGAAAGTGCATCTCCAGGAGAACAAGGTGGAAATGGGACAAACCCTCCCTCTGCTAATCTTCTGCCATATGGGTTCTCTCTCTCTCTCTCTCTCTCTCTCTCTCTCTCTCTCTCTCTCTCTCTCTCTCTCTCTCTCTCTCTCACACATTGCTAGGAATGATCTGTGTGCAGAGCAGGACTAATAACAAGCTTTAAGGAATTAAAGGAAGTGAGAAATTAAAAATATACCTTGCATAATCCTTATATGAGTAAGACTCCTCTTCAATATGATTTCTTCTAGGAATACTACAGTGTCAGGAGTTAAGCTCACTCCTTCCCACAAATATTACATAAATAAGATTTTTTTCAGTATAAACTTTCCTATGAATAAGGTATGTGGTGCCAGTGAAAGCCTTTCCACATTACCCTCATGAAAAAAATTCTACTTTTAATCATCTTCAATTTTTGTGCCACATCCTGTGGTGCTCAAAGAGTGTCTTTCCTAACTCAGTATTCAGAAATCACTCCTGGTGGGCATGGGGATCAATGCTGGTCAGTGGTGTGCAAGGAAAACTCTATCAGCAGTACTACAGAACAATCCACCCAGAAAAAATTGTCAAGGAATGAAATGGATTTGTGGGGCATTGGATTCTGAACAAGGAGGAAAGCCGTTTTGTGAGAACCTCCTGTTGTGAACCACATCTTAGGCTCTCTCAAGTCTGCTTCCATTAACTCTGCCCCAAGCTACACGGCCATACCAGGTAGTCTATCTGGAAAGGACACTAGGGAGCAGAAGGAAGGTATCCTAGATAATAGCCAATTATTCTATTTTATTTTATATTTGGGCCACACCTGGAGTCCCTCAAGCTTATTACTCCTGGCTCTGTACTCAGAGATCAGTCCTAATAGGCTCAGGTGACAATATGGAATGCTAGGGATGGAATTCTGTCTGTCCTGGTTTGGCATCCTGCAAGGCAAATGCCCTACTACTGTGCTATATTGCTCAGGGCCCCATGCCAATCATTTTAAAGATAATCATAAACTAGAACCTCTCTATATCCCCTCCCTATATAATCTGACTTGTGGCCTGGGACGTAGTCACCTCCTCTGGGAGACCACTCTGGCCAGTCAGTATGGGGCTTACACCTGACTGACTAAAGTTTTGTTTAGCATTACTCCAATTATGTGGTCTCTTCAATAAACTCCAGACACTGACTGATTGAAGAGGAAATGAAGACCTCCCAAACTACTTAAGTACCTCATCAAGGTTGGAAGAAAAAAGGCAGGGAACGGATACCAGGACAATAAAGTCTCAAGATACATTGAAAGCAAAGAGGAATGGAAGACACCACCTTACCTGGTACCACTGGAGATCCACAGAAGGCTGGACCCTCCCTCTCCCAGAGAGGTTCCATGAGGAACAATGTCCAGGAGAGGAATGTCAAGGATTTCAACTACCCCCAACCTGCTCCTGGCAATCACCCTAGCACAGGACTCTCACCTAGGTGAGAAGCCCCAAGGGCCAGCTTTGGAGAAAGCCTAGAAAAGCCAACTTGGAACAAAGGACAAGTGTTGCCTGGGGCCCTGTTGGCAGCATCTCTGTTCAGACATGGGGAATTTCCAGCTTTCATTATGGAATGTGGATTGGGGAGGGCTCTGTCTGTGGAGAAACCAGAGCGCTCTCTAGAGAACACACATGCTCCTTCTGTCTTTTTTTTCGAGTCACATCCCGTGGTGCTCAACACTGACTTCGGTCTGTGTGCTCAGACTTTCTTAGAGAGTTCAGGGAACAATGTGGGTTAGAAGGAATTGAACCTGGGCCGCCTCTTTGCACTACCAGTGACCCTTTGCTGCCCAGGCCTGACTTTTAAAGCACAAGTCCTGAACCTCCC
The DNA here is from genome assembly GCF_024139225.1 of Suncus etruscus. NCBI lineage: Eukaryota > Metazoa > Chordata > Mammalia > Eulipotyphla > Soricidae > Suncus > Suncus etruscus. The sequence goes on along the minus strand of NW_026060297.1, from coordinate 152,056 downwards.
AGGTGCTTCCCAGGAGCCAGAGCTGGAGAGAGCCCAAGGGCCAGATTCCCCTCTAGGGGCTGCTGCCTCTTGACCCCAAATCTTTAGAGCCCCCGGGACCCCACATGCATCATTTGATTCTTTTCCTTCTCTATTGTTTATGAAAGTTCCTGTGTGAGAGTTCAAACCGTGTTCTCCCTCAACTACCTGCTTTCCATCACATCCCACATCTTGGTCATTTTGGGGTGTTGATACTGAGCCGTGCTCACCCACATGCTAGACAAGCAGCCTCAGCTTGCTCTTTTTCCGTCTTTTATGTCTATCGAGATGATCCAAGTACATCACAGGAAGAATCACAAGATCGAACTGTCTGCTCTATCCATTGGTCCATTCCGGTCTCTAGGTCACCCCCTCCCCCAGCACCTCCCTGGGTTCCCACCTTGACATTCAACTGGCAGTGACCCTGGACTTGTTCATCATGGCCCCTCGATACCAGAGAAGAAAATTGTTCCTCCAGACACCCACTCACCCACGGGGATCTGCTCTCCAACCCAAGCTTTGGTGGTTGGTAGAACCACCAGAAAAAAGGATGCAAGGAGAAAGGTTCTGTAATGTCGCTGGGATGCCTTCTGCATTGTTCAAGGGCCAGGCTTAATGTTCACACCAGGCACTTGGCATAAAAGTTGAGGTTTTGCTTCTTCTTGACTTAGATTGTGTGATCCAAACCACTGTATTCTATAGGTCATATGGAGATGGAGAGTGGGAACTGATCAGATCACATGTGCAGTGGAGATATACTGTTTTTTTTAATTTTTATTTATATTATTTGCTTTATTTTGGGGGGCACACTCCTGGCTTTGCGCTCAGAAGTCCATCCTCGTTTTCCACCAGGAATGTCCAGCAGCACAGCATATTGGGTTTTACTGAGTCAGCGAAGCTTCCTTTTGTTGCTTTTCAGCCACTTTCATTAGCCAGAGTTGAACTTCAATCAGCTTGGGGTCAGGGTTAACATAATTAAGGGTCCTTGTGCAAATTAACTAAAACATGAAAGGAAAACAGAGATTTTACAGGTGTATAACATTTCAACTATGTCCATGCTGAAGGGATCTTCCTGATACTTTCCTACAAAACTATCCTGTTTGGTTTTGTGAATATAATAAAAATCTGAATATAGGGACTTACGTGGTAATTCAGCCTTTAAGCTGTTGAACTGCAGTGAAAACCAGATTCTATTCCAAGTTCCTCAAAAGGCCCAACAGGTCTCACTAAGATAGAGGGCCCTGTGGTGGCCAGAGATGAAATCTTCCCTCCAAACACACCTGCACCTCCAGACCTACCTACTTGCTATCAGGCTTTACAGAGCTGAATTCTGAAGTCACCAAGTTCAAGGCCATCAAGTTCCATAAATTGACCAGAAGGCCCTGATGTCACTCCATTACTGGTCAGGGGCCTAAAAACCAAGCACCAGCTAATAGTGCATTTCCAGCCCCAGAAAAGGCAATTTCCACACTTCTGAGCTTGAACCAGCTCTTCCCCACAGCTGGGCTTCACAAGGTCTTAAAACAATGGAGAAATGTAGGGGCCGGCGAGGTGGTGCTAGAGGTCAGGTGTCTGCCTTGCAAGCGCTAGCCAAGGAAAGGAACGCGGTTTGATCCCCCTGCGTCCCATATGGTCCCCCCAAGCCAGGTGCAATTTCTGAGTGCTTAGCCAAGAGTAATCCCTGAGCATCAAACGGGTGTGGCCTGAAAAACAAAACAAAAAAAAAGAATTTACACTTAAAAAAATGAAGAAATGCAGACCGAAAAGATAGCACAGCATTAGGGTGTTTGCCTTGCAGGCAACTGGCCCAGCACCAAAGGTAATTTGAATCCCGGCATCCCATATGGTCCCTAGTGCCTGCCAGGAGCACTTGCTGAGCAGAGAGCCAGCAGTAACCCGAATCCTCTTGGTGTGGCCCCAAAACAAACAAAAAATAAAGAAGTGTGGGGCAGAGCAATAGCAGAGAAGTAAGACATTTGGCTTGCATGCAGCCAAAACAAGACAGACCCAATTCAAATACCAGAATCCTATATGGTCCCCTGTGCTTGTCAAGAGGAATTCTGAGTGCAGAACCAGGAGTAACAACTGAGAACTGTAGGGTGTGATCCAAAACCTAAGGAAAAATAAGTGGAGAAGGGGGAAGGTGAACTGCTTGAGATTGGAGAAGTTCCTGGAGGAAAGAAATCACCAAGATTTCTTTGCAAGAACTAGGCCAGCCCCTATCACAACTATATTTAATAAAACAATGGTGTTCAGAGCCTCTCATTTTCAGATACTGTATATACTCGAGTATAAGCTGACCCAAGTATAAACCAACCCCCCAATTTTACTCTAAAAACTGGGAAAACTTAGTGACGATATAAGCCAATGCTTCTCAAATACTGGGGGGGGGATGCATTTGATCTCGACACTGTCATAACAAGCTAAGCCCGTGTTTATGTCTCTGTATGTCTCTGGAGCTGAGAGTTGCGGTGTCCTGCTTCAAAGCCCGCTTCGAACAGCTATGCATTGCAAGATGTCTCATTGTAGCCATTAATCTAGACATCACCTCTGATTAAAAAATCAGCTCAAGGGCCCGGAGAGATAGCACAGCAGTGTTTGCCTTGTAAGCAGCCGATCCAGGACCAAAGGTGGTTGGTTCGAATCCCGGTGTCCCATATGATCCCCCCCATGCCTGCCAGGAGCTATTTCTGAGCAGACAGCCAGGAGTAACCCCTAAGCACCGCCGGGTATGACCCAAAAAAAAAACCAAAAACAAAATAAAAAATCAGCTCAAATTATTATATATATTTTTGTTGTGCTGGTTAAAGTTTTTTAATAAAGATACTATTTAAAGTCTCGCGGGGGGGGTGCGCGAAAAATGTTTTCTTCTTCCTAGGGGGGCATGACAGAAAATAATTGAGAAGCACTGCTCTAGAGAGAGGAACTGTAGTCCTGAGTCCCTGGAGTCTAGGACAGGGGCTGACTGGTGCAGAAGTCCAGTAGCACATCGGCGCCACCTGCAGGACAGCAGCAGAACGGTCACTTGGAATCAGCCAGGAAGTGCCTCTGCCACAGGGACTCGGATAAATCTTGCTGCCACCTGCCATATGGTTTACACACACACACACACACACACACACACACACACACACACACACACACACACACACACACACACACACTCTGCTAGGACAGATATTTATGCAATGTAGGACTCAGGAATTAAAGGAAGTAAGGAATTTAATTAATATATTTTCACAATATTTACATAAGTAAGACCCCTCTCCAACATGATTTCTTCTAGGAACAGTATAGTGTCAGAGGTTAAGCTCAGACCTTCCCCCAAATCCATACATCGTTTTTTTTTTTTTTTTTTTTTTTGTTTGTTTTTGGGCCACACCCGTTTGACGCTCAGGGGTTACTCCTGGCTATGTGCTCAGAAATCGCCCCTGGCTTGGGGGGACCATATGGGACGCCGGGGGATCGAACCGCGGTCCTTTCTTGGCTAGCGCTTGCAAGGCAGACACCTTACCTCCAGCGCCACCTACCCGGCCCCTTTTCTTTCTTTTTTTTTTTTTTCCATACATCGTTTTTATTCAATACGAACATGCTTATGAATAACGTGTAAGACCGTGGCCTTCCCACATCACCCACATTAAGAATTCTCTCTACTTTAGGGACTGGAGTGATAGCACAGCGGTAGGGCATTTTGCCTTGCAAGCGGCTGATCCAGAATGGACCGCAGTTCAATCCCCGGAGTCCCATATGGTTCCACAAGGCAGGAGCGATTTCTGAGCACATAGCCAGGAGTAACCCTTGAGTGTCACTGGGTGTGGCCCAAATAAAAATAAATAATAAATAATTGTCTCTACTTTAAAATTTTCTGGGCCCGGAGAGATAGCACAGCGGTGTTTGCCTTGCAAGCAGCCGATCCAGGACCAAAGGTGGTTGGTTCGAATCCCGGTGTCCCACATGGTCCCCTGTGCCTGCCAGGAGCTATTTCTGAGCAGACAGCCAGGAGTAACCCCTGAGCACCACCGGGTGTGGCCCAAAAACCAAAAAAAAATTTTTTTTCTTCAATTTATATTTTGGGCCCTACCCTGTCGTGTTGTTCAGGAGGTTATTCCTGGCTTAGTCCAGAAATCACTTAGATCTGGAAATCACTACTGGAGGACATGGGGAACCCTATACAGTGTCAGGGATCAATGATGGGTCAGTGGTGTGCAAGAATAACACATTCCCAGTGGAGCAACCATCCAGAAAATGTGTAAGAGTAGTGAAATGAATGGCAGAGGAAGTAAATGCCTCCTCACACTCCTGAAGGACCTCCTCAAGATTTGGAAGAAAGCTGGCAGGGAAGGACCCCAGGATAATAAAGTCTTTTTCTTTTTTCGGTTTCTGGATCACACCCAGTAGCATTTAGGGATTACTCCTGGCTCTATGCTCAGAAATCACTCCTGGAAGGCCCAAGGGACCATATGGTATGCCGGGATTTGAATCACTGACCTTCTGCATGCAAGGCAAACACTTTCTCTTCATGCTATCTCTCCCGCCTTGAGAATAAAGTCTTGAAATACTCTTCAAAGAAGGGACTGAGGAAAACTTGACCTGGGCCTACTGTAGGCCCATAGATAGCTGGACCCCCCAAGGCTCCAGCAGGAACAGAGGCCAACTATCCCCACCCTGCCCCTGGCAACGACCCTGGCAGCAGCACTCTTAACCAAATTGGAAAGCCTAGGGGTGGGGTGGGGTTGGGAGAACACCTAGAAAAGCCTACTTGGAACAAAGAAGCCATTGGCTGGGGCCAGGGTGGCAGCATCTCCCCTCAAACCTGGGGGCTTTCAAGCTTTCATTGTGGAAAGTGTATGGGGGGAGCTCTTTCTCTGATGTGGAGCCACAGTCAGCCAAGGTCAGGGCTGATGGGGGCTCTGCAGTCAGCTGTCTCAGGCCTGACTTTCCTGCACAGCTCAAGTCCTGGATCCCCCAGTCACTTCCCAGGAGCGAGGTGGAGAGAGTGAAGGAGACAGATTCCCTCTAGCGCCGCCTCTTCACCCAACTCCTAGGAGCTACCAGGGGCCTCCCCAGCATCATTCGGTCTGTTCTTTCCTTGGTCCTGTCTGAAAATTCCCACCTGGGCTTGTTCAAGCCCATGATCTCCCTCGACCACCCGCTTCCCCACAGACGATAGATCTATTTCCCATAGATCTAGATCATTGTGGGGTGTCGGTACTGAATCCCGCTCACCCACTCGCAAAGACAAGAGCTCTGGGCGGCAGATCCTTGCCCGACTCGCCTCTTTCTTGGCCTCTTCCGTCTATCTAGGCGACCCTTGATCCTCACAGGAACAAACAAAAGGAAATCAAATGGCCCATCCTTCTCCAAGGCCGCATCCCCGGACATCCCCGGACATTCCGGGGGTCCCCCGACACTCACCTGGCCAAGACCCGGGGCCTCCACACAAGGGCGCTCAGAGCAGCCGCTCAATGGCCGGAGAGGAAGATGCCCCCTGCGCCCTCGGGGACCCCATGACCCGCACTTGGGACCCAGGGAAGCATCTAAAGGGACCAAAGCAGGGAAAGGGACTCTCACAAGATGCTGAGAGTTCGATGATGTCACAATCACTTCCAGCCAACCTCTTAAAGGGACACCTTCAGTTTGGCATCAGGCACTCCTTTTCTTTTCTTTCTTTTTTTTTTTTTTTTTGGGTCACACCCGGCAGTGCTCAGGGGTTATTCCTGGCTCCAGGCTCAGAAATTGCTCCTGGCAGGCACGGGAGGACCATATGGGACACCGGGATTCGAACCGATGACCTCCTGCATGAGAGGCAAACGCCTTACCTCCATGCTATCTCTCCGGCCCCCAGGCACTCCTTTTCTAAAAATTTTCATTCAGCTCTTAATTTTACTTTCGAAAGAATTTCATTGCATGGACCAGAGAGATAACACAGGCACTCCTTTTCTAAAAATTTTCATTCAGCTCTTAATTTTACTTTCGAAAGAATTTCATTGCATGGACCAGAGAGATAACACAATGGCAGAGCCTTTGCCTTGAACACAGTTGAGCCAAGGCAGACCCAGGTTCGTTCCCTAGCACCCAATATGGTCCCCCAATAACGCCAGCAGCAATTTCGGAGAGTAGAGCAGGAATAAACCCTGAGTAAGCCGAATGTGACTTCAAAACAAAAACAAACATAACAACAACAACAACAAATTTCAATTACAAAAGAATCAGGGAAATTGCAGTACTAGGGTTCCATGACATAAAGAAACATAACACCTGCCTTGATTGCACACTTTCTTTCTCAGCCCACAAAACTGTTTCTCCTGTCTTGCTTTTCATCAAGTGTACATCGTGACAGGTCCATCTGGTGGGTGAAATCCGCCACCTTCTTCACATTTAAACCCCAAATTCCCAGGACAAGAGTGAGAGTGAAATGGGTAGGGCTTTTTTCAATATGGTCATATCAGCATAATCCATATGTTTAGCAAAGTGTTCTCTGAGAGGAATATTCCTAGGACTGAATTTCTAAATGTTTCTATGCAGAAGAGTATGAATATAATTCTATTATATATATGTATATATATACATATATATTGGTTTTTGGGCCACACCCAGCTGTGCTCAGGGGTTACTCCTGGCTCTCTGCTCAGAAATAGCCACCACCATGGCCCCAGGCAATGTGTCCTTTGTTCCAAGTGGCTTTTGTAGGTTTTCTCCCAACCTGCCCTCCAGGGTCTTTCCAATTTGGTTAACAGTCCTGTTGTTGCTAGGGTGGTTGCCAGGGGCAGGGTGGAGGTAGTTGAAGGTCTCTGACTTCCCTCCTTTGCCTCTGTTCCTGCTGGAGCCCAAGAGGGAGCGGGTCCAGCTATCTATGGGCCGGCAGTAGCCCAGGTCAAGATTTTCTCAATCCCTTCTTTGTTTTTAGAGTATCTCAAGACTTTATTCTCCTGGGATTCTTCCCTGCCAGCTTTCTTCCAAACCTTGATGAGGTCCTTAAGGGGTGTGATGAGACATTAACTTCCTCTTTCATTCATTTCCATATATGTCACTTCTTTTTTTCTGAATGAGTTGCCCTATAGTACAACTTAGAGTGTGTTATCCTTACACACTACTGACCCATCATTGATCCCTGACATGGTATAGTGTTCCCTATGTTCTCCAGGAGCCATATCTGAATACTGAGCCAGGAATGACCCTCTGAGCAACACAGGGTATGGCCCAAAAATGAATTGAAGAAATTTTTATTCATTTATTTATTTTATAAAATCTCTTTTAAGCCCCATGATTACAAGTATGATTGTAGTTGGGTTCCAGTCATAAACAACACCCCACTTTCACCAGTGCAACATTCCTACCACCAATGCCAACCCTCTGTCCTTCCCAAGCCCTGCCTATATTCCAGACAGGCATTCTACTTCTCTCATTAAGATTGTCATAATAGGGCTCCGCCCTGCTGTGCCTTTGTTCACTCTGAGGACTTCAAGGGAAACTTCTCCTGCGCCTGTCTGCCTGTGTTTCTGAATCCCTGAAGGTCTCCTCAGAGGCCTAGGGAGCGCACCCCCAAAAACCTGCATATTGAAGGTTCCAATGAGTAAATTCTATCTGTGGGGTCGCTGTTCAATAAGCTGAGCTCTCTAGCCTGAGGAGGCTCCAACCTGCTGTGCCTTTGTTTACTCTGAGGACTTCAAGGGAAACTTCTCCTGTGCCTGTCTGCCTGTGTTTCTGAATCCCTGAAGGTCTCCTCAGAGGCCTAGGGAGCGCACCCCCAAAAACTCAACTAGAGGCAGCAGATGAGCATTCGCTTCACTTCATGGCCGGGCACTCTTTCTAACCAATTAACCTCACCACAACACGCAGGAAAAACCACACTACAAGCGTGACAATGGGGAAACCTCGAAGGCAAACACCATGCACAGAGAATGAAGACGAAAGCTCAGATGACCTAATAAACTCCAACCACCTGATTAATCTCTTGAATAAGGAACTTAAAGTAGCAATATGTAAGAACTCTTTGAAGAACTCAAAGAAAGTGTAGATCGATCTTAACATCCATGGATAGGAAAATTTCATGACTTCATCTCTCCTGACAGTTGCATAATATTCCATTGTGTGGGGCCAGAGAGGTGGAGTTAGAGGTAAGGAGTCTGCCTTACAAAAGCTAGCCTAGGCAGGGCTGTGGTTTGATCCCCTGACGTCCCATATGCTCCTCCAAGCCAGGAGCGATTTCTGAGCACATAGCCAGAACTAACCCCTGAGCATCAAACGGGTGTGTCCCCCACCCAAATATTACATTGTGTATATGTACCACAGTTTCTTTATCCATTCATTTATTGAATGGCATCTTGGTTGTTTACAGAGTCTGACTATTTTAAATAGCACTACAATGAATATAGGTGAGGAAGGGATTTTTGAATTGTATTTTTGGGTTCCTAGGGTATATCCCTAGGAGTGGTACAGCTGGATTGTATGGGAGCTTAATTTTCAGTTTTTTGAGGAATCTCCATATTGCTTTACATAAGGCTGGACTAGACAGCATTCCCATCAACAGTAAATAAGAGTTCCTTTCTCTCTACATCTCTGCCAGCACTGATTGTTCTTGTTCTTTGTAAAGTGTACCAGTCTCTGTGGTGTGAGATGGGTACCTCATCATTGATTTGTATCTTTCTGATTAGTGATGTGGAGCACTTTTTAGGTGTCTTGGCCATTTGTATTTCTTCTTTGTGGATGTGGATGCTCATTTCTTCCCACTTTTTTTTCTTTTTTGGGGGGGGGTCACACCCAACAACGCTCAGGTTTACTTCTGGCTCTGTGCTCAGAAATCATTCCTGAGAGGCACTGAGGATCATATGGAATGCCGGGATTCAAACCTCCATTGGTCCTAGGTAGGCCGCTTGCAAGGCAAATGTCCTAACACTGTGCTTTCTCTCTAGCCCCTCTTCATTACATTTTTTGATGGAATTAGATTTTTTTCTTGTTAAGTCTGTCAGTACCTTGTAAATCTTAGATATTAGTCCCTTATCTGATGGATACTGGGTGAATAGTTTCTCCCATTCTTGGAATGCTTTTGTATCCTAGGCAATATTTCCTTTGAGGAGCAGAACCTTCTCAGCTTAATTTCTTTCCAACTATTTGTCTCTGCTACCAATTTTTTTTAAAATATGGAATGCTTCACGAATTTGCATGTCATCCTTGTGCAGGGGCCATGCTAATATTCTCTGTATTGTTCCAATTTTAGTATATATGCTGCCGAAGCGAGCACTCTGCTACCATTTGTTTGTAGAGTGCTGTTTCCTCCTTGAAGATGCTATAGTCTCAATGGAGTTGTTTTTTTGATTGTTTTTACCAACGTATTTTTTTTTGTACCTATGATTTCAGGCCTGATATCAGAGTCTTTAATCCATTTGGATTTGACCTTTGTGCATGGTGTTAGATAAAGGTCTGAGTTTGCTTTTTTGCAAGTGGCTAACCAGTTGTGCCAACACCATTTGTTGAAGAGGCTTTCCTTGCTCCATTTTGGATTTCTTGCCCCTTTATCAAAGATTAATTGATTGCAGTCTGGGGAACTGAAGAAAATTCTAAAGTAGATAGAATTCTTTTGTGTGAGTGACATGGAAAGGCCTACATTGCTTCATATACCTTATTCAAAAGAATATTCATATTGAATAAAAATGATGTATTTGTACATTTTTGGGGAAGGTCTGAGCTTAACCTCTGACACCATAGAATTCCTAGAAAAAATCTTGTTGGAGAGGTGCTTACTCATAGAACAATTGTGAGAATTAATTAATTAAATTCCTTACTTCCTTTAATTCAACAAAGCTAGGGCTTAGTCCTACATTGCATATATATCTGTCCTAGCTGTGTTTGTGGGGGGAACCATATAGCAGGTGGATAGCAAGCCCTGAATACCCCTGGCAGAGGCACTTTCAGGCTGAGTGCAGTGACCATTCTACTGCCAGCCTGCAGGGGACAGTGATGAATTGGACTTCTGCCTCAAACTCAGCCCCTGCCCTAGACTCCCAGGGACTCAGAAGTGCAGTTCCTCCCTCTAGAGCAAGACCAATGTTCCTGTCCTATTCACATTCTGATCCCAACCCCATTCTGTTTTCTAGGAGAGAAAGGAGTTTCTGTCTGTTTATGTTCACATGGGAATGAGCTGATGCGCAGAAGTGCTGCCCAATTGGCATTTTTGGCCCTTGCAGGCACTTCCTGTCAGGCAGGGGATTTCTTCTTCTACAGTGCTTACACCTGTGTCTTTTGTATAGGGATTCATACAAACTGCCCTTCTGCTGCTCTTCTGGAATAATAAATACATAGTGGTGAAGATGGTGCTGCATCATTGGAAGTCCAGTTCCCAAGTAGGGGGAGAATGTGAGCATAGGATAGGACAGCAGAGGAGGACAAGAGTGTGCAGCTCCCCTACTTTCAAGGTGTGGCTCCTGGACTCTGTAATTTGAGTCCACTTTTGTCCTTGTTTACTGGGTTTCGTTTAATGGTCCCCAATGTGCTCAGACTTGGCTCCTGAATCAATGTTCTTGGATCACCACTGGCAGGTCTCAGACCTTAGAGGGGTTCTGGAGTCCATAAAATATGTACTGGTGATATGTTGCCAAGGAAATCCTTCATCCCAGAATTTTCCCCTAAAACCCCATTCCTACCTATCAGTGATTAGATCTCTTACTGATTGTTAGTTCTGGCTCCACAGCAGATAGGGGGTTCTCCTGGTCTGCACTCAGGTGTCCCTGATGCTCTGCATGATGGATCATATGTGGAATCCCAGATTCTTTCTGGGCAGGCCATGTACAACACAAGTGCCTCCTGGCTGTTCTGTAGGTTCAGCACAACCTTCTTCATTTGTATTTTGCTTCAGTTCCAAGATGCTAGGCTAATGCCTATTTATTTGTCTTTTCCTATATTCCGGATCCACCAGGGAGGTCTCCCCAGCGTTCCTAACTCTCTAAAATCTGGGTGAAGAATTATCTGCCTTATTGGAAACTATGTGGCTGGGTCCATTCCTTAGTGTGCACTTCCGTTTGAGTTTTTGTTTGGATTTCTTTGTGCTGTGATACTTCAGATTGTTTGGTTTTGTATAGAATTTTTCCCATGTTGGTTATACTAAGGGGTTACTCTGGCTCTGCACTCAGAAATCAATCCCAGCAGGCCCATTGGACCATAGGGGATGCTGGGATTTGAACCACTGTTCTTCCTGAATTGGCTGCATGCAAGGCAAATGCCCTACTGCTGTGCTATATCTCTGGCTCCCTGAAAATAAAGTTTTTGTTTTTGTGCCTTGCTCATGTGCTCAGGAATAACCTCTGTTGCTCAGGGGATCATGTGGGATGCAGAGTTGCAATCCAAGCCCTATGATTACAGGGAAAATACCCTCCATGCTGTTATGGATTCCAGCCAGAGTATTTAACATTACCCATAAGGTCAAGGCTGGTTCTTCCTGAAGACAGAGGGGAGAGGTCCTGAACCACTTTATTGTACTAGGGATCTCGACCACCTTCATTTGTGATCTGGCTCAGGACATAGAGTGGTTGTGCCTGGACACTCTCAGATGAACCTCTACAGAGACTTGAAGATAAACTAGGACCTATGGGTCATAAGTGAGAACCGCCCTGGGGCCATCCATGCAGAATCTACCTGTGGGGGGCCCAGGATCAAGTGTGTATCTGGGTTCAACATGAGACCTAATTCTCTGTAGATCCCCCAAGGACAAGCACCTCCCTATTTTACTAACCCACAGTCCTTACATTATTTCTTTTATTATTTTTGTTTTGTTTTTTGGGGTAACACACTCCTTGCTCTATGTTCAGAAATCACTCCTGGCAAGCTGGGGGGGTGTAAATATGGGATGCTCAAATTCGAACTAGTGTCCTTCTGCATAAAAGGCAAACATCTTATCTCCATGCTATCTCTCTGGCCCCATCATTACTTTATTTGTTAGGGGAGTCCAACTTTACAGTTTTAAATGTTATTTCATATGCCCTGAGAGATCATTTGTTGGGTATTTGCTTTGGCGGGTATGAACCAGGCTTGATTCTGGCTCCACACTGACCTCTATGGTTCAAGGGGTCACCTCTGAGCACAGACTTTAGAGTCATTTCTGAGCACTGTGGCCCAAAACTCCTCCTGTAATATCTCATTTAATGTTGGTGAAGGGGATCTCTTAGCCACCACTGAGCATGCTCAGGGCTTTCTCCAGCTCAGACCTCAGACCTCCGACCTCCTAATGTTATTCAGGGACACTTGGAATGCTAGTGATCCAACCTGAGCAATCCTGTGTAAGGTGATGCCTCCCCTCTATGGTATTGTCCCAACCCACAAAGGGTCCAACTTGAATCTGAACAAGTGTGACTTAGTTTTGTTCATGATTTGTTAAGGGCCACATGGCATCAGTCCCTTCTGATCTTCTTGGGGGTTATTGTCAAAGGCATAAATTCAGGAAACAGAACTGGTGAGAGCCAAAGGGTCAGGTTTCCCTCTCCAGGCTGTTGCCTCTTCCTCCTAATTCATATGAGTCACTTGGAGCCTACCAGCATCAGTTTTGTTGGTTCTTTGTGCAGTCGTTTCTAAAATTTCCTGCATGTGATTGTTCAATCTCATATTCTATCTGGATCACGGTCTTCAGCATCAAGTTCATTTTTGGGTGCAGACATTGTAATCCCTTGGCCACAATGCAAGTGCCTCGCAGCCTGTCCTAATCATGGCTCAACTTGCCTCTTTCTCAGTCTCTTTGGTCCATCAAAATAATCTATCAATGATCCACAGGAATAAAGGAACAATATCAAATAGTCCTGTCTTTGAGGGTCTTCCATCCTGATCACCTGGCTGAGACCCCAGATTCTGGGGTGCTCAGAGTGGCCCTTGATAAAAAGAAATTAAAATCATCCCTCCCGACCTGCCTGTACCTTTGGGCACCCATCCCTCACCTTCTCAAAAGTCAGCAGGTAAAGCAGCTAAGTAGACCAAACTAGGAAAAGCACCCAATGGCTAGGAAGCCAGGTACCATGAAGCACAGCTACTTCTAGCAGCTGCACACTAGGCACTTCTTGCCTGGAAGGTAAGAAGTTTTGCTTCTTCTTGACTTGGATCAAGTGATTAGAAGTCATGGATAGATGGATTGTATGGGGGAAGTGTGATTAGATTACATATAGAGTATAGGTATTTAATATTTATTTACTTATTTACTTTTTGGGGCTACCATCTGTTGTGCTCTGAGCTCAGGACTTAGTCCTGGCAATGCACAGTGGAACCAATGGTTTGCTGAGAATCGAAGCTTGGTGGAACCATGTTCAAGGCAAATATTCTGTTCGATATGCTATCACTTTGACCACAAGAGTCATGTTTTAATTAAAATTACATACACCAGGGACCTGTTCCATTGATTTGGATAGCTCAGTGCTACAAGCCCATAGAATTTGTAAAGAAGACAGGGTCAGGGAGTTAGTAGAGCAGGCAGTGTTATTTCTTTGCATTCAACCGACCCAACATTTCCTAGGTTCCTCTAAGCACTGGACTAGTCTCTGAGTGCATAGCCAGAGATATCTACTGAGCACTGTTGGGTGTGATTGGCCTGGAATTACAGTATTTTTGGTTAGAACCAAGAAAGAACATGAAAACAGAACAAATAATTAACCAGATCTGCGGAACTACTGGGTTCAGTTTTTCCTTTTTAAAGAGAAAAAAATTTTGGGGGGGTGGGGGGGGTCATGCACCAGGTACCATTGGTTTCCTAAAGCAAACCAAAGCAGAACACATCCCTTACAAACACACATACAGCCCGGGTTGGTTCCCTCACTGGTCCCCTCACACCCACCCAACAACCTCTGTCTTATTCTTGCAGTGAGGTCTAGTAGGAACATTCTATTCCGCACATCACCTGTGCTCCAAACCAATGCCTGATGTTCGGGTGCCATCTGACGGCCACACTTTGGTAGTGCAGTCGCAGGAGTACATTTGGCTGAGGGCAACCTCTGTTTGGGGTGCAAGAGCTGGCATTTCAGAAGGTCACTGTCACAACTGATGTAGGCACCGCTGTCATGGCAGCGTGCGCAGAGTCTGACTGCTGAGACTTGTATCTGCAGGCTTGAGCCCCATCCTTTGGCCTTGGGAGACAGCAAGCATCATTTGAAGGCTGCAACTTCCTGGTGGGTCACCAGAGCAGGGTGATGGCCCTTATGAGCCAAGGGTTCTCCACAATAGATCATCACTTTTGGTGGAACAAAACAAAGCAAGACTTGGAAAGTAGTTTTTCTTCCATGGCCGGGAAGTCAAAGGCAGATGCCTGCCAGAACATCCCAGTGTCTGGAGGATAGATGATTTGTTTCTTTATTCTTTCACTTGTATTATTGTTACCTATACTTTTTTCTCTTTCCTTATTGTGTCAACGTGGCAAGGTCTTTGGGTCAAGTGCCTTGGACTAGGCTCTTCCCTCACTCAAAGACAAGGGGTGGGCCAGATGTCTCATGCATCTCTAGGGTCTAATCCAGGCACATTATATTGTGCCAGGACTCTTGCAGGAGTCAACACTCAGCAAAGCTAAGTTCCAAAACAAAAGAGCATCTCCTGCATCTCTACTGGAGGCTAGATTTCCCTAAACCTTGGGTTCTAAGAACCAGTTCTTGTAGATATCAGTGGACCAGTGGGATGTCAGTCATGGCTGACTCCAGTGTCTATTCCCCTGACATTTCCCCAAGAACAAGCATTCCCAGAGTAGACTGGGGTGGCTTGGAGGGCAGGAGGGAAGTAGCATTCTACATGGAGGCCACCATATCACTGAGTCCCTAAAGCTCTCCCATTCTCTGCCACTAATAGAGGCTGCCACCTTGTCCCCACAGAACAAGTATCTTCTGTTTTCAGTTTGAGTTTGCTTTTCTAGAGTTTCTCCTGGGTCTGAAATTTCATAGATGGGCATGAGAGCTAGCACAGTAGTAGGGTGTTTGCCTTGCAAAACATTCATCATCCTGGATGAATGGTGGTTCAAATCCTGGCATCCCATATGGTCCCTCCCATCCCTATGCCTGCCAGGAGTGATTTCTGAGTGCAAAGCCAGGAGTAACCCTGAAAGTGGGTGGATGTGACCCAAAAAACAAACAGAAAATTATTTTCATAGAGTGTGGGAGACTTTTTTCTTGCAAATAGCTGAGCCATGTCCT
The DNA here is from genome assembly GCF_024139225.1 of Suncus etruscus. Taxonomy (NCBI): domain Eukaryota; kingdom Metazoa; phylum Chordata; class Mammalia; order Eulipotyphla; family Soricidae; genus Suncus; species Suncus etruscus. The sequence continues at coordinate 136,895 of NW_026060297.1, read as the reverse complement.
TCCTTAGGACTCCATAGGGTTCCAGGTACCCAGCCATGAGTGGTCCTAGAGTACTGAGGATGAATAAGTCTGATCTTTGCTTCTGTAATCCTGAGACACAAATGTGTGAATGCAAAACATTATGGGTAAATGAGCATAAGTGCTGAACACTAGTTTTTCATTCAGAGGGTAGAATTTGAAATATTGCTTTGAAAAACTTGACTCCCTCTCTGTTTATTCTTACAAATTCCACTTCTATCCCCAGTGGTTGGGATCTTCTAGCCAAGTTCAGAAAAAAATGTACCTTTCCAGCCAGGAAGTGCCTGTAAGTCCTGGCGCCTGGCCCTTTAAGACTCTGGCCAGGTGTGCTGTGATGTCACCAAACCTGAACCCCACGCTTTGTCTCCAGAGCCAGAAGCGCCAGTGGGAAGGCATCACCTGGAGAGGGAGGGTTCGTGGGGAATTTCCACAGGATGGGAGTCTGAAGGGACCACTCTGAGCACCTCAGAGTTCCAGGTCTGGGTCTGGTGAGAGGCAGGGGCACCCCCTTTAGCTTGGTGTGGTGGCTCCAGGAACCAGAGAGACCAAGCTCCCCGTCAATTTGATCTTGTTGCGTTGATTCCGGTGATAATCCAGGGTCATCTTTTTTTTAATTTTTAAACTTTTTTTTTGGTTTTGGGGTCACACACACAGCGCTCAGTGGTTACTCCTGGCTTTACACTCTGAAATCGCTCCTGGCAGGCTCAGGGGACCATATGGGATGCTGGGATTTGAACCAACCGACCTTCTGCATGAAAGGCAAATGCCTTACCTCCATGCTATCTCTCTGGCCCCATTTTTAAAATATTTTTATTGATGAAAATGCTTCTCATAGTTGACATAACTGATCATAATACAATTGTTTCAGGAAGACCAAAAACAACATGATTTTAAAAAAGCAATAAAAATTGAAAGAAAAACTAAAGAGATGGGAGAGAAAGGAAAGAAAATGTTCAGTGGCAATCACTCATTCATTAATTCAGAAAGTTTAGTAAGCTCTTATTTTTTAAAGAGAGTTAAAAAATACAGTAAAACGTTGTGAGTGGCAATTGTGATTTGCATAGGCCTAGCAAAATATGGGGGATGGAAGGGAAAAGCTTTGGCCTAAGTACATGGAGACCTTCCCCCTGACATTTTCTGGCATAAGACCGTCTCAGGGCTCCAGGCATACTAGGCTGTCCAACCTCTGATTCATTCTCAGTGGTCCTGGTAAAATTTTTTCCAAGTTTCACTGTTGTTGGTGTCAAGTTTATGTAGTTAAAGATTTGATCCAGGATCATCTTGACTGACAGAAGAGAAAAAGAGGTGACTAGGCCCAAATTGGGCAGTAAGATCCCGCTTGGCTGCTTAGCTATGACTCTGACTCTCTGTCTCTGTCTCTCTCTCAGAACCAAGGGGATTTTTCTCTAGCCTCATGTCCAGAGGCCATCCCGGGGGACTCAAGGCTGATGCTTGGCTGTGTGGTCTGGGATCATTCCAGGCAGACCAGCGGACCACGTAGGATGCTGGAGATCGACTCAGATGAATTGGAAAGGTTTTATTTAAAGATGGGTAATTGTGTGCAATGAAGTTATTATCAGTACGTGGAGAGTTTGGTCAAAGCCATGGAGTTCAGGGGCACCTGGGTGTTGTCAGCTGTAGAACTTGGGTCAGCCCCTCCGGCGAGATCTATTAGGTGAGACGCTCTAAGTGCCTGACCCAGGTCACAGCTTGGTGGCTATTAGGAGAATATTGCTACACAATAGGCTGTTTGGGCGCTTTTCACAAATGTTCCCTCACAAAGGAGCTGATGCTGAATGCCAGGTTCAGATATGCTGATCTGGTTAGGATCAACTAGGATTCAGCAGGACAGAGCTGGGTGTACTTGTGATGGTGGGACCAGATTCTAAGATGACAGTGGTAATGAGGAGGGCACACACAGCCCCAATATCCACTGCCCTGGCAGGTTTGTCCACCGTGGGTCCCTTTTGTAGAGCCACTCGTCTAGCCCCCCAGCTGCTGCTGGCTTGCAGGGGAAGCTAGTATGCAGAGTTCCTGTCCCAGGGTCAGTTCTTGACCTGGATTCCCAAGGGTTTTGTGAGGCCCAGTGTTGCAAGTCAGCCCCTGAAGAGGTTGACTGATAGAGGGATGGAGGATGAGGTCTTTCCCCTTCAGCTCGGAGTACACGTCTGCCACCCTGTCTAGCCAATGGTTCTGAGGTGAAACGGTGGGTAAACAGCTCGCAGACAGTCAGGCTTGTGGAAATATTAGCTTTATTCGGTGGACAAGACTGAAGTCCAAAGACTCAGCCTCAGTTCCAGCAAAAAGCCCCTTTCCTTCCACAGACCCTTGTTTTTATCCCCCAGAATCAGATACCACCCAATGATGGAAGCAGAATCAGGTACTACCTTAGGGTGGGGGCAGAATGCCAGGTCACACCCTAGGGTAGGGCACAATCACCAATCAGGTTAGGGTCAGTAACATAATAATCCGCTAAAATATTTACATACACAACAGCCCAGGATTGGTGCTGGCCTAAGGCTGTAGAGGGAGGCTGTGGTCAGTGCTCCTGTTCCCTTCACAGCCCCAGGAAGAAAGAAGTATCTGGCTCTATTTCTCCATGTGTGTCTAGCTGGTGCCCAGGGGTGCAGCCTATCAGGGAGTTTCCAGCCCCAGTGGAGTCACTTCCAGTCAGAGCAGGGAGTTGTGTTAGTGTCTGCCACTCGCACCTGTGAGTTTCTTCCTGGGCTTACTTCAAAGGCCTTGCGGCTGCTCTTAAGGAATAATCCAGGAGTGAACAGAGTAGGGCTTATGTATGTAAACATTTCCATAAGATTATTATGTTACTGATCCTACCTTAATGAATAATTGTGCCCTACCCTAGGGTGTGACCTGGATTCTGCTCCCACCCTAGGGTGGTACCTGATTCTGAGGTATAAAAGCAAGGGTCTGTGGAAGGCAAGGGCTTTTTTCAGGGGCTGATTCTGGAATTTTTGGCTTCAGCCATATCCACTGAATAAAGCTGGTATCTTCTGAAGCCTGACTGCCCACCACATTTAACTCAGAACCAACGGCTCAACAGGGTGGCAGACGCATGGTCCAAGCTGGAAGAGAAAGTCCTCATCTACCATCCCTCCATCAGCTAGCCCAATCAAGGGCTGAATTGCAACAGGGGTGAGTACGGGATAGGGACTGGGTAGGGGGACAGGAATGTGTAGTACCCTGGGCCAGTGGGGCAGAGATGTAGTGCCCTGGGCCAGTGGGGCAGGAAGGAATCACGGGACCCAATTTGAGTTCAAGCAGGGACACTGGGCTTTGCTATTAGAGGCTTCTTTTTACTTTGTTGTTTGTTTGGGGGTCCATATTCAGTGTTGCTTAGGTGTTATTCCTGGCTCAGTGCTCTGAGTCACCCTTGACAGGTCTCAGACACTATGGAGTGCCAAGATCCAGTGTTGAACTCCTGGTAATATGGACCATGATGTTGGTGAGAAAGGAGACCTGGCACTCAGGATTTCTGCCATGGAGCATCATTCCTGCCTCACCATTGGAAAAGCTCTTTGATTTATTTTTATTTTTGTCTGCAGAGTGTTATTCCACCCTGGATTTACGTGTAGCGACCTGAGACCCACCCATTTCTGGGAGGGGTCTTGGGAACCGGATATTAGGTGTGACCTTACCTGCAAGACCCGGCCCATTCCTGGGAGGGATCTTGGAATAGGTAGATAAACCCGGAAGCGAGGGGATTAAGGGTTTTTGCCTTTCGGCCCTGCTGAGCTCGCTGGCTTTTGGGGCCTCTGTGTTCTAGTCTTGGACCAGCATGGAGGCCAAAGGGAAGATGGCTGAAAGGGTTTAGACGCAGGGTAGCCTAGAATGGCTGAATGCTTAAAAGGTTATGAGATAGGCCACACACATGTGGTGGCTAGGGCCTAAATAAAGATGATTCTTCCTGAAGCCTGCCTGTGAGTGAGTGATTTCGCGTTTCACCTGGGCCTGGAACTCGCCGGCTGGATGGGGGATGAAGCCACATGGCTGGGGCCTAAGCACAAAGGCCTCCATCCATCGCCATTCAGCCCCATCGTTAATTATTTCACACAACAACTAAAGATGATTCTTCCTGAAGCCTGCCTGTGAGAGAGTGATTTCGTGTTTCACCTGGGCCTGGAACTCGCCGGCTGGATGGGGGATGAAGCCACGTGGCTGGGGCCTAAGCACAAAGGCCTCCATCCATCGCCATCCAGCCCCATCGTTAATTATTTCACACAACACAGAGTTAATGGGTTTATTCCTGGCTCTGCAGAGTCTCACCTCCTTCCTCAAGACATATTTCTCCTCATTAAACCATTTGCACTTTCAAAGCCTCCTTGTCTGCAGGCTCCTTGGCTTTGCGAATGTAAGAGGAAAATGAGAGCAAAGAATCTTTCTGGAAGTCATAGTTATTTGAAGTCAAGTCATTTTTACCTGCACTAGGAATTTGCTTTGGGGTGAACAGAGATTGCTGATAACCACAAGCACAGGATTGAGTCACTCATTCAACCATAAGTTTTCTGCCTTGCTTCTTGGGCATTGTGCAGAGTCAGGCTTTGGAGCTGGGACAGAATCTAATCTGAGGCTCCTGTATGCAAGCTATCTCCCCAAATTCCTTGATTCCTATCCTGTCCACAGTTTCACTGTTTTGTTAAATTTTCTGTTAAATTTCCACAGCTAGCAATTCCCAGGGCTTTTGTGCCCGATTGGCGCAAGCAGTAGGGTGTTACCTTTCTAGCTACGCTAGAAAGGACTGCGGTTCAATCACCTGGTGACAAATAGTCCCCCAAGCGTGGAGCGATTTCAGTGCGCATAGCCAGGAGTAACCCCTGAGCATCACCAGTGTGCCACCCCAAAAAAGAACGAGGATGCTGGCCTTCAACATGAACTGGGATAGCAGCAAGAATGGCGTCCAGAGCTTTCATGCTGTATGAATCGTTGTAGCAACCCGGATGTTCCTAGGTTTCCAGCTCTAACAATCTTGCATCATACTCTGCAAGGAGCTGAGGTCCTCCTTGGGATCTTGAGCCTTGGAGAGTCAGGTATCAATCTCCTCTCTTAAGTCCTTGGGAGTTGGGGTCACCCCGACTTATGGCAAAGGACAGGACCTGCCTCTAGAGGAAGTTGAACCCTAGCACCAGCTCCCACAGGCCATCGCCACCCAGCTATCACCGGATAGCCAGTGACTGTCGGGAGCCCTGACCCAGCCCACCCTTGCTGCCTGGCTCTGCTCTCTCTCAGCCTGGCTCCTCGGAGCTCCTTGGGGGCCACAGGGTGAGGCCCAAGTGTGGATTCTGAGCACTTGCTTCGGGTTTGTCGGGTGGAATTTACCATGTTGATTAAAAGTGTGACCCTCCTCTCTGAAGCCCAGCAATCGTCCCCTCTCTCAGCCACTATGCTCCCCAGGATTCGGAACCACTCACCCAAGTCCAGAAGGTGACATTCCTTTTCCAGCCAAACTTGGGTCAGTCCCAGCTCCTGGCCCTTTAAAATAGGGCACTGCGCTGTGACATCACCCAACGGGAATTTAAATCTGGAGCCGGAAATGCCCAAATGGCTGCCATTTTGGATTTGGATGGTTGTTGGTGTGTTGGCGCTTCCCTCAACATGCATGAGTCTGGAGGGCAACTGTCTCGGGCTGCTGAGGGGCCTCTCTGAGCCTGGAGCTCCAGGGGTCGTGGTCCAGAGACTGGAGGGTCTGAGGAAGCAGAAAGACAGGTCGATCTTGCCTCCCTTCTGTCTTGTCGCTCCAGCCCCATAAATATCAGGATTTTTCTTCTCTGGGGTCCACCCTTGGGTGGGTGCTCACTGCCGAATCTTGGCTCTGGCTCGGGGATCACTCTAGGCAGGCCCTGAGAGATTTTATAGGGTGGAGGGGATCTATTCAGGTGGATGGGGGAGAATACTTTGGAAAATTTTGATTTGGAGATGGGGAATTGTGTTAAATAAATGAATTTTGGGTGAGTGGAGTTGGGCCAAAACTACCGGGGCTCAGGGGCACTTGGGTCCTGTCCAGTGTATTACTTGAGTCAGCACCTGATGGGCAAAAGCCTTTCTGGCTTCCTGGAGTCTCTTTGCCCAAGATCTATTGGGTGAGAAGTTCCAGGTGCCAAACACAGGTCACAACAAGGTCCTTAGTAAGCGCTGGGGATAGAAGGATAATTTTGCTTTACATATGCTGTTTGGAACTTTTCACAAATGTTCCCTCTAAAAGTAGCTGGATACCGGGTTCAGGTGTGCTGATGGGGGTTAGGATCAAGCAGGACCCACAGGACGGAGCTGGGAGGTAATTGTAATGATCAGTTTATAAGGTAACCTTGGTATTAAGGAGAGCACACCCAGGCCCAATATCCAGTGCGATGGCAGTTTTGTTACCCTTGGGTCTCTGTGATAGTGTCACTTCCAGCCAGAGAACAGGTTGAACCCTGAAGTCTGTGTAGGGCACATGAAGGATCTCAGGTTACAGCTCTAGAGAGCCAGTGTTCCTGTTCCCATCACAGATCCCCAGGACAGAGTATCTGGCTCCATTTTCCCATTTTGGGTGAAGCTGGTGTTTGGCGCTTGGTGCATCAAGGCATTTCTGGCAATAGTGCTGTCATATCCGGCCAGGGCAAGATACCTCTGATGCTCACGGCTGTGACTTTTTTCCAGAGCTTATTGAACAGGTCCTTACTGCTGCTATTAAGGAATAATCCAGGAGGGAGAAGATGGAAACAAACACTCTGACATCCTGTATCCAGTTAGGAGTGAGTATGGGCACAGAGAGGGACAGGGTGGGGGACAGGAGTGTGCAGTTCCCAGGGCCAGAGGAGTCCAGAGATGCATTAGGAAGGAATCTCGCATCCTGGATGGACTCTAGTCAGTCCAACTGACCTCTTTTATGAGAGGCCTCTTTTGTCCTTCTTTGTTTTGTTTGTTTTGGGTTCCACACCTGATGGTCTTCAGGCCTTACTCCTGTTCAGTGCTCTTGGGCCCCCCTTGTTATATCTCAGACACTATGGAGTGCTGATACAGGGTTGAACTCCTGGTAATCTGGAGCCTGATGTTGGTGAGGAAGGAGACCTTGATCTCAAGATTTCTGCCATGGTGCATCATTCCTGCCTCACACATGGAAAAAGAAATTTGATTTATTTTAATTTTTTGTCCCCACACTTAATGGTTTTATTCCTGACTCTGCCCTTGACCTTCACTCTGCAGACAGAGACTTGCCTCCTCCCTTCAGCCATATTTCTCCTCAGTAAACTAGAGCACTTTCGAAGCCTCTTGTCATCAGACCCCTTAGCTTGGTGACTCTAAGAGACAAATGAGAGCAAAGAATCTTTTTGGAAGCCATAGTTATTTGGAGTCCGGTCATTTTTTACCTATAATAGAATGGATTCATTTCAGGGTGAATTGTGAGTGCTAATATCCAAGATCACAGATTTGAGTCACTCAGTGAATCATGAGTTTTTCTTCTCACATTTTTTGCATCGTGCAGACTCAGGCAAGGGGATGGAATGGAACGGTATGTGTTTACCATTTGGGGCATCACCCAGTGTTGACTTTACAGATCCTTCTGGTTCTGTGCTAGGGTTTGACCTTGTTGTGTGTGTGTGTGTGTGTGTGTGTGTGTGTGACGGTAGAGAGAACATGGAGGCTGGTTCCTCCCAAGACAAGGGGCATTGTCCTTGATTCTGTAGGGTCCTGGGAATCCTGCTTCAATGTAGGTTCCAGGGTGCAGCTGTCGCTTACCCCTCTTATGCTGCTACTCAGGATGCTGTGACCTTCCCTGATGTAGCTGTGATCTTCTCCGAGGATGAATGGCTGTGCCTGGACCCCTCTCAGAGGAATTTCTACAGAGACGTGATGCTAGAGACCTATGAGCACCTACGGGCCATTGGTGAGAGCCCTAATGGGGCATCAGTGAGGGCCAATCAAATACAAGACCCTGGGTCTACCTCATGCAAGATCAAGTGCCTACCACAGTGCTATTGCTCTAGACTTGTGACTCAAGTTCTCTTTATGAGTTCATAAGCACCCAATGGCATCAGAGACTGGGGTAACACCAGTGCTTCTTGTGAAATTATTTGGGAAAAGAATCTAATCTGAGGCTCTTGCATGCAGACTCTGTTCTCCAATTCATTGTTCCCTGTCTTGACCACAGTTTAACTGTTTTGTGTTGGACCACACCTAGCATTTCCCAGGGAGTTTACTCATTTATGACTGTATTCAGAAACACTGCTGGGGTAGAGAAAAGCATGAAGGACAGATTGTTTGCCTTGAAAGAGGCTGACCTGGGTTTAATCCCCAGCATCCGAATGATCCCAGAGACTTTTTGGAGTGATTCCTGGTAACTGGGCCAGGAGTAATCCCTGAGCACTGCTAAGTGTGCCCCAAAATCAATAAAGAGAAAACTACTTGTGGTGCATGATGGATCCTATATATGTTTCGGGGCTCCAAATCATTTTCAGTCTGTGCAAGGCAAGTACTCGCCCCACTGCACTGTTGTTCAAGCCCTTACTTTTTTTTGGTTTTGGTTTGGGGCCACACCCTGCAGCACTCAAATGTAACTCCTGTATCTGCACTCAGAAAAATGGTCTGGCAGACTCTGGGGATCATATGATATGTCAGGGACCGAATCCGGGTCCATTCCGGGTTGGCTGTGTGCAAGGCAAATGCCCTACTGCTGTGCTATTACTCCCAAGCCCTTCCTTTTTAAGACATGATTGGTCCTTTCAAACCTTAGTGGTGGTTGAGAGTACTCTTACCTCTGCATTCTGTGCTCACTTCACAGGAAACTCCGGGGACTATAGAGTGTACTGAAATCGATGTCTTTTTTCTATATGAGAGCCCATTTTTTCCTATTTCTCTGTCTCCGTTTTGAACACTTCAATTTCAACCTGGTCTTGTCTGCGCAACATGCATATGCAGAGCAGACATTCTGTTTATTATCATTTCCGTGTTTCAGCCTTTTTCATTAGAGACCCAAACTCACCCCTGCTGTGCTATCCTACCTTTTACCTATGAATGATACTTTTACAGGACATTGTGGAATGAAGCCTGCACTGATCTCCTGGTTGGAAATAGGAGAGGTTGAAAGGCTGCAGCGAGGCATGTTTCCAGGTAAGTGTGGACATTATCTCCTGGCTCAGACCCTTGTGTATGTAGCATCATGAACCTACAGAAATGTGGGTGCTGGGCATTTTGTGTCAGGCTACTGGATTGGGAGGGGGCCTTTTCCATTCCCATTCACTGCCTTTGCTGCTGAGTCCCAATATTTTCTGGAGCTTTGCTGTCTTGGCTTTGCTCTTACTGTTTAACTTTCGGTGGATGTCTGTGAACAAAAGTTGAGGTTCTATGCCTTCACCTACCATCTGTGCTTTCTGTCTGGTTGCACAGCCCAATGTTGGGGTGAACTTCTCAGTGGTAGCTGGATGTCCCTCTGACTTGTCTTTCTACACTTGCAGGTTTTTTGGGATTCCCAAGAAGGGCTTCTTTTTTCCTGTTTTTCATACCTACTTATTGGTTTTCTTAGGGTTTAATCTGGCTCTTTTCTTCAGATTAGCTCCTAATAATCTCAGGTGCCATTATGGGATACTAGAGCCGAACTTGGTCCACCACTTGGAAGCTCAACACCCTCTCTGCTATACTATGTATTTGACATGATTTTGAAAAATACTAAGACATATTTTGGGGGGCACACCTGTTTGTGCTCAGGGGTTACTCCTGGTGGGAGGGACCATGTAGGATGCCGGGGATCAAAACTGAGTCTTTCCTATGTCACCTGAGCGCAAGCTTACACCCAACAACTCAGCTTCTACTCTGGCCCCAAACCTTAAGAAATTTTTTATTTGTTGTATGGGATGAATCAGTTATACTCAGGAGCTATTTCTGATCTTCCCAAGCTAATTACTCCTTGCATGGCTTTAGGGAGTATATGGAATGCTGAGAATAGAACTCGAGTCAGCCAGTTTGAAATAAAACACCCTCACTGCTGGGCTTTCTATCTGTACCAGAAATAGTTTTTCATCAATAAGTTTAATCTGTTGTCAAGGGAAATCCTCAGTGAGCTTTTGTGGATTTTGCCCAGCAATTCACTGCAATCCTTCTGACTTTATTTTTTCTTTTCTCTAAGCTGATTTAGTACCTTAAAACATGTATTCGGGGGGCCGGAGAGATAGCATGGAGGTAAGGCATTTGCCTTTCATGCAGGAGGTCATCGGTTCAAATCCCAGCGTCCCATATGGTCCCCCGTGCCTGCCAGGAGCAATTTCTGAGTGTGTAGCCAGGAGTAACCCCTGAGCGCTGCTGGGTGTGACCCAAAAACCAGAAAAATAAATAAATAAATAAATAAATAAAACAAAATAAAATAAACATTAAAAAAACATGTATTTGGGGCCGGCAATGTGGCGCTACAGGTAAGGTGTCTGCCTTGCAAGCACTAGCCAAGGAAGGACTGTGGTTCGCTCCCCCAGCATCCTATATGGTCCCCCCAAGCCAGGGGCAATTTCTGAGTGCCTAGCCAGCAGTAACCCCTGAGCATGAAACAGGTGTGGCCCGAAAAAACAAACCAAACCAAACCAAAACAAAACATTTATTTATTCAACTAATATTTGGGGTGCTGATTGTGACACTCCCATGGTGCTCAGGGTTACACCTGGTTCGGTACTTAGGAATTGCTCCTGACACTCTGGGGATCATATAAGATGCCAGCAATCAAACCCAGGTCCGACCTGGGTCGGTCACATGAAAGAAATATGCCCTGCAACTGTGCTATCTTTACAGCCCCATTCAACTAATTCTTTTTGTTTGTTTGGGTTTTGTTGGTTTTGGAACACACCCAGTGACACTCAGGTGTCACTCCTGGCTATGCACTCTGAAATCACTCCAGGCTTGGGGAACCACAAGGACACCAGGGTCAGCCACATACAAGGCAAATACCCTACCACTGCGCTATCACTCCGGCCCCAGCACATTTAACTATTCTAACATTACATATTTGTGTTGAATTTAGATGGTGGACCACAAGTTCCGAAAATGACAGTTCAGAAATTTGCTTTTGGAATGGGATATCCAAAAAAGAGTGATATGGTAAGTGTTGCAAGTTCCAATTCAATATTATGATTGTGGTGATTGGTTACTCAATGCTGCAAGCACGATAGTAATTGTAAATTGGACCCTTTGACCCTTTGGTCCAACCCTTTCACGTCCTTTATAATCTCTGCACTGAAGAGGATCAGAGCACTGACTTTATGTCTGGCTTTTCTTATGGTCCCCTAAGCCTGCCAGGATAGATTTCTTAGATCAGAATCAAGAGTAAACCCTGAGTACCACTGGGTCTGGCCCAAAAGCAAAAAGCAAAAATAAATAAATAAATAAATAAATAAATAAAAAATGAACATAGAAACATTCAAAGAGAGACCAATAATTGAACTACCCCTCTGCCATTTCACAGAAAAATAGCCAGACCTGGTTGGATGGAGCTGATCCTATGCTGCGGGCCATGGTGTGGAGGATATCGTCCAGCCCATATCGCAAAGGGAGTGAAGATTCAGGTGGCATCTATTGTGAAGTGGACCAGAGTGATGAGAGCTTTCTTATGCCAGAGCCAGTGACCACTGTGCAAACCTCTCCTGAATCTGCTCTACCCAGTCCCTGGACTCAGACCCCCAGAGTGGGACCATCCTGGGAAATGCGAGCAACAGTGTTTGCTCTGAGCCCCTCACAGTATCAGGCTAACCAGCAAATTACCCATAAAGTGGAACCAACTGAGTGTAAGCAATGTAGGGGGGAATTTGTGTGTGCTTTGCACCTTGAAGTTCCCTCAGACACCCTCAGTACAAAGGATACACCTGAGGGACTGCAGGGTGGTTATTCCCTTAGTCAACCTTCAGATCAGAGAGGCACTAATGAACTCCAGATCAGAAAGAAACAAAATACATGTCAGAGGTTTGGGAAGGCCTTTGCTCGATCCTCAGACCTTAATAGATCCGAGAGAACTTATACTGGAGAGAAACCTTACATATGTCACGAGTATGGGAAGACCTTTACTCAATCCTCAGGTCTTTATATTCACAAAAATATTCATACTGAAGAGAAACCTTTTACATGTCAGGAGTGTGGGAAGTTCTTCACTAGATCCTCACACCTTATTAGTCACAAGAAAATTCATTCTGGAGAGAAACCTTATATATGTCAAGAGTGTGGGAAGGCCTTTACTCAATCCTCAGGTCTTTATAGTCACAAGAAAATTCATACTGGAGAGAAACCTTATACATGTCAGGAGTGTGGGATGTCCTTCACTCGATCCTCACAACTTATTAGTCACAAGAAAATTCATTCTGGAGAGAAACCTTATATATGTCAGGAGTGTGGAAAGGCCTTCACTCAATCCTCAGGTCTTTATAGTCACAAGAAAATCCATACTGGAGAGAAACCGTATATATGTCAGGAGTGTGGGAAGGCCTTTACTCAACACTCAGGTCTTTATAATCACAAGAAAATTCATTCTGGAGAGAAACCTTATATATGTCAGGAGTGTGGGAAAGCCTTTACTCAATCCTCAGGTCTTTATATTCACAAAAATATTCATACTGGAGAGAAGCCTTTTACATGTCAGGAGTGTGGGAAATCCTTCACTCGATCCTCACACCTTATTAGTCACAAGAAAATTCATTCTGGAGAGAAACCTTATATATGTCAGGAGTGTGGGAAGGCCTTTACTCAATCCTCAGATCTTTATAGTCACAAGAAAATTCATACTGGAGAGAAACCATTTACATGTCAGGAGTGTGGGAAGTCCTTCACTCGATCCTCGGGCCTTATTAGGCACAAGAGAGTTCATACTGGAGAGAAGGCTTTTACATGTCAGGAGTGTGGGAAGTCCTTCACGCGATCCTCACACCTTAATAGTCACAAGAAAATTCATACTGGAGAGAAGCCTTTTAAATGTCAGTAGTGTGGGAGAGTCTTCTGTGATTCCTCAAAACTCTAAGCATAGAAGAATTTATACTGTAAAGAACCCTTATACATGTCATGAGTTGGGAAGGCCTTTTCTTGGTCCAAAAGCCTTTATTTTTACAAGAAAATTCGTACTGCAGAAAAGTCTTTACATGTCATTGTGGGGAGGGCTCCTATCAATCCTCAGACCTCGCTATGCACAAAAGAATTCATACCTGAGAGAAGCCTAATACATATCAGTTTGTGAAAAGGCCTTCACGCAAATGTCAGTCCTTAATAGATACAAGACGATTCATACAGGAGAAAAACCATATATATATATATATATATATATATATATATATATATATATATATATATATATATATATATATATATATATATATATATATATAGGAGTGTGGGCAAACCTTCACTCAATCATCAATTCTTTCTTCTCACATGAAAATTCATACTGGAGAGAAGCCTTGAACTTGTCAGTATGTAAGGCATTCTGTTGATCTGCAGACTTCCCTAAGCACAAAAGAATGTATCATGGAGAGAAGGTTTCTATGTGTTAAGTGTGGGAAGGTATTCACTATCTTCAAGGCTTATAAGCAATGAAATATTAAAATAGAAAGTTTAAACATACTAGGTGTGTGGGAAGGCCTTCATTTATTCTCCAGACCTTATCAAACAAAAATTAACACTGGATAGAAACCCTCTTCATATATATTCAGATAGATAGATAGATAGATAGATAGATAGATAGATAGATAGATAGATTGTGGGAAGGTGTTCATTCATTGATTCAAGATTCACTAGTTATTTTAATATTCATTCTCGTGAGAAACCTTATGCAAGTAAGAAATGTGGGGAGAGTTTCACTTGATCTTCAAGCCTTACGAGGCACTGATTTATACTGAAAAGGAATCTTACACATTTAAGGATTGTGGGAAAGCCTTTGAATCCCCCTCATACCTCAGAATTATATAATTCATTCTGGAGAAACAATTCAGATACATCAGAATTGTGGGAAGATTATTTATTGCTCCTCAGATCTTTTCACATATATGAAAATTATACATAGTGTGTCAGAACATATTTAAATGTGGATGGTGTTTACCTTGCACACCCGTGAACCAATAAGATTACTAGCATTCAGGGCCCGGAGAGATAGCACAGCGGCGTTTGCCTTGCAAGCAGCCGATCCAGGACCAAAGGTAGTTGGTTCGAATCCCGGTGTCCCATATGGTCCCCCGTGCCTGCCAGGAGCTATTTCTGAGCAGACAGCCAGGAGTAACCCCTGAGCACCGCCGGGTGTGGCCCAAAAACCAAAAAAAAAAGATTACTAGCATTCTTTAGGTTTCTCCCACACCTAACAATATGAAGTAACCATATATTTCCCAAGCGTGTGGCTCAAAAAATGTTATACTGGACAGAATCTGCATATGTCCAGAAAGGGCAGGATTTTGTTTATTTCTGAATGTTTTCTCTGTAGAAAAATCTCCATTATGGAGATAAACTAGTATGTATAATGTAGTTGGGAAGGTCTTCATTTATTTTCAAACCTTGCTTTCTATAGGATGGCTAATGGTGCAGAAAAGCCACCTAACATAAGAATTTAGGGAGCTTTCAATTAATCCTCAGTGCTTTATAATGCATACTCGGAGAGTGGCATAATGCCCTGTTGTAGCCAACTCAGACTTGATCTTCAACATCTCACAGGATGTTTCATGAGGACCAGGAGAAACTCCATAGAGCAGAGACAGAGTAAATCCTGAATATTGAGAGATGTGGTCCAAAAATAAATTCCACAATGCATATGGGCTATAAATCTTAATAAGAAGGTAAGGTATTTGGGGAGAACTTTGCTCAGAGTTCAGACGTTAGTAGTTATGGGAGCATTCAGTGGTGTTAAGCCTCACACATCTTCTGTATTGGGGAAATCCTTTGACATTTGCTCAGCAAACGGCCTCAGAGGGTTTAGAAGCTTTAGAGGTGACAATGCTGTGGCTCTGTTTCACTCAGCCTCACACCTCATTGTATGGTTCATATCCCCCTGCGTGAAACAACTTTATTCTCTATATCGTGGGCTGGTCTTGTGTGTGAGGTATATAGAGGCCTACATAATATGTCTCTTCTGTATCTGTTCTTTATGCCTTCTTTTTCCCATCCATCCTTTTAGGGGAGGGACACTGTTTGTGTCTGAATAAATTTGAGCCTAGACTGAGAGGAGGGAGCCTTTTGCTGCTGACTTGCTAGCTCCTGATTTGGAGCAGCTGGCTAGTTAGTAAACGACGTTGTCTTTGACCTTCTTGCCTTGTTTTACCCTTTTGTGTGGATTATATACTGCAGATGGATTCAATTGGAACTATCTCCTCATCCCTGCTGGATAGTGGGAATGAGAATTCCCTTTCCCTTTTGGGAACGTGGGATAACCAGAACTTAACATTACATCCAGAGATTGGCTCACTTCACTGGTGCTGTCTCTGTTAAAGTTCCATGTTCTCAACACCCTTCAGGAAAGGGACCTTCACCAGGGTTGTCACCCTGCTATAGTCAGGCCTGTCTTAAACTTTGCACTTCCCCTGTGTGCTAACAGAAAGACGGTGTATGAGAGGTGGGACTGGCAGAATGGAGATTGGAAAGCAAAAACAAAAACAGAAACAGCTCATAGATCTGGGTTATTATATGAAGCCACTTTGTTCATTCTTTGCACATTTCTGAGACTGGTGTCTGGGCTACTGGTTCCGGAGTCCTGGTGATCCACTACAATTGTACATTGAATCCTGTTTTTGTTTTGGGACCAACTTCTTCAGTGTTGTGAGGTTACTTCTAGCTTTCTCTCCAAAATCACCTCTGGTAGAGCTCGGGGACACTACCCAATACAGAGATTTTGATCCTGCTTAGATTCCTGCAAGTCAAGTGCCCTCCCCATTGTCCAGTCACTCTAGCCCCAGCACAGAGCAATTAGAAAAATGGAAAAACACCTTTTCTCATACTTCCTACACACATGATTGTGTGTGGTTGGTTTTTGGCCATATATGATGATGTTTAGGTGTGCTTTCTGGTTAAATTCACTTTATCACTCATCAGGGGTGCCAGTTGTTGTGTAATTGTTGTAATATTGTTTTTGCCTGTCATCCCGCCTGGATCTTCCAGGTGGGGGTGATTAAGGAAACAAATATATAGCTTGTTGGGGAGGCATAGGGAGCTCTTTTGCCAGAACTGACGGCTTGTTCAGTTTGCTTTTTGGAGCTGGCTGCAACTGACAAAAGACTCCTTTTGCTGAACCTTTGGTCCCCTAATCTTTTGCATTCGTTGATTATTTACTCCGGATATTATTATCAAAGTCTCCCCCAAAAGGGGGGAAGGAAGAATGGGATTCAATTTATCATTCTGGGAGTCATTCTTAGACTTGGAGACCATCAGCAAGGGGTTTGACCTCCCCCCAGATTTGGGGCCCGGAACAGGTGAATCTGGACCCTCTGGAACTGTAAGTGACATGTTTTATTGGAAATTACCTCTGGAGATCCTTGGCTGGTTATTATGGATACTCACGCTCACTGTGCCATCTGTTATTAAATACATCGGTTCGGCATTACTCAAGTGCATTACTCTGCTTGGATATAAACCACTTGATTTGATACTAGTAAATATCATTGTCGTTGGATGATTGCTGCTTACAATTCAATCAAAAAATTTTACTCCAATATTTGCATTACTTGAGTGGTCTCCATTAGTCATAGTTTGTGGAATTTCTGTGTTGGCTAATATGACTATCATATGCATAGGCATTGGCTGGTGGTTAGGAAATAGACAATGTGGAAATTGTAAAGTGATGAGCAGTATGGACAATAAAAAATTTTTTCCTACGAAAATTCAGACTAAGATACAGGCTGATAAATCTAACACTGGCAGCAAAAGTATAGGTATTTTTGCTGGTAAAAAATCAACTCGGACACATAATTTAGATACTCATAATCCAAATCAAGATCTTGACACTGATGATCAGCCTCCAGTGCTAAGTCCACAAGAGAGTCCTGATTCTGTTCACAGTATGGACTCACATGTTAGTGCCAACTCAGACAATGAACCACATTCTAGTATCCCACACCTCAGACATCAGAGTCCTGTGCAAGGTACTTCTGCTAATCCGGCTTCAACTCCATTACAAACAGTATATGTTTCAAATTATGAACCTCTTGAAATGGAGGATGTGGAACGGTTTAAGAAAGCATGTAAAGAATTTGGGGCTACCTCTCCATATTGTCAGGAGGTACTAAGCATGTGGTGTCATAAATAAATTTGGACTCTGCATGACTTTAAAAAACTTGCTAAAATATGCCTGCAATCTAAACAGCGAACTGAATGGGAAATGTTATATGCAGAGGGTGTGAAATCCAAACTATATAGTCCAGATTGAACCAAAAAACGAGTGGCAGGGGTTAATCTCTCATATGAATTATTAATGGGAGAAAATCAATATTCAGATATACAGACACAAGCGGCTTTACCAAAGGAAATCTCAAAAATAATTAAAGACATTGCATTATCTGCATGGGAAAGAATTGATACTAACAGTACTGGTGAGGGAACCTTTTCAAGAATCATCCAAGGTCCCCAAGAGCCTTATGTAGAATTTGTGGCTAAACTCAAGGATGCTTTAAAAATACAAGTTAAAAATGATGAGGTGAGGAAATTTCTAGAAAAATGTTTGACTTATCATAATGCTAATTCAGCTTGCAAATTGGTATTGGCTCCGCTGCAGGAAAAAGCTGATTTAAATGAATTTTTATATGCACGTAGGAATGTTTATGATATACCCCATTCATTAGCAAATTCAGATCAGGTGCAAACCTTTGCAATTACTAAAGGAAATATACCTCTTTACCAAAGGAGACAAAAACTTGCCCGAAAACCAGGTCTCTGCCCAAAATGTAATAAGGGTTACCACTGGGCGAAAGACTGTAGATCTGGAAATCCCCATAATAATAACATAGGAAGAGGTTTTAATACAAACCCTAGGAGACAATTTGCCTGTTACCATTGTGGAAAACAAGGGCATATTAAGAGGAATTGCCGTCTTTTGTTAAATTCAGTTCCTCCAGGATCTACAATTAAAAAACAGGGAAACGCCTACAGGGCCAATCCCCAGGCCCTTACAAATCAGGGGCAAAGTCATCAAACCATAATTCTCCCCAGCCCAGCCCAAAAAGATTAATCTCAATTAATGAATTAACACATGCCACAGTGGGCAGTGCTGGGCTTGATATAACTTGCCCAGTGGACATTACAATTTACCCAGGAGAATGCCCTTATATGTTACACACAGGCATAGTGGGACCACCACCCCCAGATACAATGGGTTTGATTCTGGGCAGAAGTTCCCTTAATGTAAAAGGTATATCAGTAACTACATGTGTTATTGATTCAGATTCAAAGGGAGAAATTATTGTAGTTATCAATGTGCCAGTTACTTGGACTTTCAAAAAAAGGGAGACGATTGCCCAAATAGTAATAATACCTTATGTTAAATTTGGGACTTCAGATAAGATAAGAACTGGTGGTTTTGGAAGCACAGATCCAGGGGCTGCCAAAAACCCATTAGTGGCTCTGATTACTAAATGTAAAGATGAAAATCCAATGATTAAACTTAATATAGAAGGACAAGTCTTCAATGGCATGATAGACACAAGTGCTCAGGTCACTGTAATTTCTGTTAAAGATGGCCAACAAATTGGTCTCTGCAAGAAATTCCATATTCATTAAAAGGAATAGGAGGCCTGAGTTCTTGTTTGTTAAGCACAAGAACCATGGTATTTTATGGCCCAGAAAATCAAAAGGCTATAATCAGACCTCATGTGGGCCCATTCTCACCATCCCTGTGGGGCCGTGATTTGCATAAACAATGGAAGGCAGAATTCCATATTCCATTAGCTCAAGGTGAGCCTGAACCTTCTTCTGAATTAAAAACCCAAAATTTTTGGTAGGGGCCACTGCCAGAAAAACCCCAGCACCAATAAAAATAAAATGGAAATCTGATGAACCAATTTGGATAGGCCAGTGGCCCCTTAAAACTGATAAATTAAAGGTGCTGTGGAGGAACAGCTAAAATTAGGACATATTGAGCCTTCGTTTTCTCAATGGAATTTACCTGTATTTACCATAAAAAAGAAATCTGGTAAATGGAGATTGTTAATGGATCTGAGAGCTGTGAATTTATCTATGGTACCTATGGGAAAATTACAGACAGGTTTACCATCACCTGTAGTAATCCCTAAGGAATGGCCACTAATTATAATTGACTTAAAAGACTGCTTCTATCATATTCCTATTCACCCAGATGATAAACACAGTTTTGCACTCTCAGTTCCTTCTATTAATAATACTCACCCTTGCAGGTGTTTTCAATGGACTGTTCTCCCTCAGGGCATGCTAAATTCACCAACTATGTGTCAATATTTTGTGGACAAAATTTTGAGCCCTGCTCATGAAAGATTTTCCCAAGCTATAATTTATCATTACACCGATGATATTTTAATTACAATGAATAATGAAAGAGATTTACAGAAATTATATACTTATGTGATCAATTGTTTGCAAATGGCAGGACTGAAAATAGCTTTAGAAAATATACAGACCATATCACCATATCCATACTTGGGATTTATTTTGGACAGAATATCAATACGTCCACAAAAAAATTCCATAAAAAAAGAGAACCTTAAAACGCTTAATGGCTTTCAGAAATTTTTGGGTGATGTAAATTGGCTCCGCCCAGCACTAGGAATCTCAAATGCAGAGCTGTTTAATCTGTTTAAAACTTTGGAAGGTAATCCATTAGATAGTCCCGGAAATTTAACACAAGCTGCTAAAAATGAATTGGACATTTTCTTGAACAGACTGCAAAAATCATTTCTCTTAAGATTTATCCCTGGAGAGAAGGTATTTTTATTAATTTTCCCTACAAAAGAAACACCTACTTCGGCTTTAATGCAACAGGCTGGTCCTTTGGAATGGGTGTATTTACATAACAAACAGCCTCAGTCTGTGATATCTTATCTGCAACTAATCTCATAATTGATTATTAAAGCAAGACTCAGATCAATATCTTTGTTAGGTTTTGATCCAGATATAATAGTATTGCCAATACCAAAAAAGGAAATTGAGCTAATATTGCCTCTTAATGAATCTCTACAAAGGGCTCTCTCAGATTTTACAGGAGAGATTTCTTCTCATTATCCAAAAGGAAAGACCTGGGACTTTTTGAAAAAGACTCAGTTTGTTATCTCTTCAATTGTGAGGGATTCTCCTATTCCCAATGCAAAAGTGTTTTATGTAGATGGATCAAGTGGGGGACGGGGCGGAATAACCGGAGAAAATATGAACATAACGATAGAGACCAAATATAAGTCTGCACAGAAAGTTGAATTAGCAACGTTAATTTATCTATTAGAAAATGTATCTGAAGCCATGAATGTTGTTTCTGATTCTTTATATGTTGTAAATTTATGCCCGGTGATAGCCACTGCCTCCTTCAATTCTCATAGTCCTATTATACAGAATTTATTAAAAAAGTTACAACACATTATTCAAAAAAGAACTGAACCTGTCTTCATCACACATATTAGAGCTCATTCAGGTCTTCCAGGGTCAATGGCTCAAGGAAATAAAACTGCTGATTTGTTGGCAATGCCTATATTTAAATCACCTGTAGAGGAACATTCAGCCTTACACACAAATGCTCGTCGTTTACATGTAAATTATCAAATTCCATGGAGGCAAGCGAGAGAAGTTATACAAAGATGTAACATATGTGCCCCGCTAGCACAAAAGAGCTATAGCAGGAGCAAATCCAAGAGGCTTGCAGTCTAACGAATTGTGGCAAATGGATGTAACTCAAACAGACTTATTTCCCAAGAAACCATACCTTCATGTGGTAGTGGATACATATTCTCGATTTATTTGGGCAATTCCTATGTCTTCCCAAAAATCTAAGGCAGTTTGCAGTTTTCTTTTACAATGTTTTTCTGTTATGGGTATTCCGTATTCTATTAAGACTGATAATGGACCCTCTTATATAAGTAAAACTTTTGAATTTTTTGTAATGAATGGCAGATAAAACATCTTAAAGGAATTCCTCACAATTGTCAAGGACAGGCAATTGTTGAAAGAGCCCATAGAACTCTAAAAACTCAATTGCAAAAGAATAGAAAAAGAGGTTTAATGCCAACGGAGCTGTTATCTTTGACTCTCATTACACTAAATTATCTAAATTTACTTCAGGGAGAGAGCTATACAGCAGGGGGAAAACATTTTAAAGAAGATAATCAGAGACAAGAAACAACAAATATTCCAATTTGGATAAAAGAGGATAAAAAATGGATTGCTGGTTATCTCCTCTTGAGAGGGAGGGGTTATGCTTATGTTTCTACAAATGACAACCCTCCTAAGAAATTTTGGGTCCCCTTGCGCCTCGTTAGAAATGGGACTGGCGGGCCTGGAGAGATAGCACAGCGGTGTTTGCCTTGCAAGCAGCCGATCCAGGACCAAAGGTGGTTGGTTCGAATCCGGTGTCCCATATGGTCAGCCGTGCCTGCTAGGAGCTATTTCGACTGGGAAAGTGAGGGATTAACTTTCATACCTCATATTCTCAATGAATCTGACAAAAGTGAAAAATCCTTACAGTCTGGACTACAAACAGAAAAACAGAAACCTGTTTCCACTGGATTATAAAATTTGGGTAACTCATGTTACATGAATTCAATATTGCAATGCTTGTATAATATTACAGACTTGACTCAGTATTTTTATCAAGATCATTATAAAAAAGATATTAACAGAGAAAATCCAAAGGGACATAGAGGTAAATTAGCAGATGAATTTGGTCATCTTATCAAAATCATGGGAAATGGATGCCATAAGTATTTCAATCCTGAAAGTTTCAAAGCAACAATAAGTTTACTCAATGACCAATTTGCTGGACACAACCAACAGGATCCTCACGAATTATTAATGTTTCTTATAGAAGGACTACATCAAGATTTGCTTAAAAATTCAATAACAGATGAAACTGTACACTTTATAGACAATGATAAATATGAACAATTTAGAGCTTGCAAATCTATTATCTATGATACCTTTCAAGGACAGTTTAAATCTATACTACAGTGTCTTACATGTTACCAAAAGTCTGAGGTTTATGAAACATTTGTTCAGTTGTCCCTGGCTTTACAGGAATGCCTTGTTGAATTTTTTAAAGAAGAAGATTTGAGAGATAACAATAGAATTCACTGCAATAATTGCAACACTAAAAGGGATTTTTCAAAGAAAACATATTTATGGAAAATACCTCCCGTATTGATAATTCATTTGAAACATTTTGCTTTTGATGGAAAACAGATTTAAAAATTATACACTTATGTGGATTTTCCTTTGGAAGACCTCAATTTAGCAGAATTCACTCAAGAAGATAATAACAAGATTGAAAAATATAATTTATCAGTATCAAATCATTTTGGTCAAGTTCATTATGGACATTGTACTTCATATTGTAAAATTGCCACAGAACAGTATTGGATCAATTTTGATGATAAGAAGATCAAGAAAATCCCTATTGCATCGGTAAAATCTACAGCAGCATATATCTTGTTTTATATTTCTCAGAGATCTACTATGAATACTTAATGATCATTTCCTTTATTTGTCGATTATAATTGATGTTTTACTGGTCATTTTTTAGGTATGATTTCTTTTTTTTTTTTTTTTTTTTTTTTTGTGGTTTTTGGGTCACACCCGGCAGTGCTCAGGGGTTACTCCTGGCTCCATGCTCAGAAATTGCTCCTGGCAGGCACGGGGGACCATATGGGACGCTGGGATTCGAACCGATGACCTCTTGCATGAAAGGCAAACGCCTTACCTCCATGCTATCTCTCCAGCCCCATAGGTATGATTTCTTAATAGAAATGAATACGATGAATTCTCATTGTGGTTGTTTGTATGATGTGTTTATGCCTTAATTTCAGTATTGTTTTAGGTCACTATTAATTAGAAGATTTTGCAATATATTGATGTTACTTAAGACCTATATGAAAGAAAGATTCTTTTTTTTTTTTTTTTTGGTTTTTGGGCCACACCCTGTGACGCTCAGGGGTTACTCCTGGCTATGCGCTCAGAAGTTGCTCCTGGCTTGGGGGACCATATGGGACGCCGGGGGATCGATCCGCGGTCCGTCCGAGGCTAGCGCAGGCAAGGCAGGCACCTTACCTTTAGCGCCACTGCCCGGCCCCGAAAGAAAGATTCTTAATCATGTTAATGTTGCTTTATGATTGTGTATCCATATATGTTCATTGGCAACTTTTGACTTTTTATTGTAACATCAATGTTTTATTGCTCTCAACATAGATTTTGAGATGAAGGTATAATCATAGTTTTGATATAACCATAATTTTGGGTAGACTCTGTTCACAGTGCTCATTATTGATGACTGATTATAATATATTTATTGTTTCATATTTGCATTATGGAAGTTTATGGCCATGTTGTACATGAAATTCTTGATCATCTAGATTTACTCGACTTTAATTTAAAAAGTTTTTTTTCGGGGCCTGGAGAGATTTGACTCTCAGGCCCAGAGAGATAGCACAGCAGAGTTTGCCTTGCAAGCAGCCCATCCAGGACCAAAGGTGGTTGGTTCGAATCCCAGTGTCCCATATGGTCCCCCCCGTGCCTGCCAGGAGCTATTTCTGAGCAGACAGCCAGGAGTAACCCCTGAGCACCGCCGGGTATGGCCCAAAATCAAAAAAAAAAAGTTTTTTTGTTACTATAATTTTTTGTTATTTTGAAATATTCATTTAAACAGTTTTTTCATTATTGTATTTTCAAAGTGTTTTTTCTTTTTTTTTTTGATTCAGTTCAAATTTTTTCTTTGGCTTTATTTTGATTCCTGTCTAATAGATATTTTTGGCAATTATAAGTGAGTGCTATTCCCATAATTTTGTATAGTATGTATTTGCATGTTTATTGGTTTTGTAAATTTTGTTTATGGTTTTCTTTTCCTGACACTTTATCCCTTAATTGATTATTTCTCATAATTCCCCTTTTCTTCCTAGTTCTTAACGTTTTATTTGTAGGAATCTCATCACAATTGCAAGCCTCCTGATATCGAACTGAGGAATACATCATTAACTGTTCCAGTACTGTGTCCTATATCAAGTTACAACTCGTCTTTCCTGATTCATCAAATGTCTTTGGTCGGACTTTTAGGAGTTCTATACTCCCTATCTTTTTAGTGTAAATTTTGACTTAGTAAAAATTTTAGCTTTTGTATTTGTATTTTTTATGATTAGAATCCTTTAAAGTATATTTAATTCTGTATTTTTGTGATTATTTTAATTAATGTTTTAATTAATGGTAATTAGTGTTTTTAATCTTATAAAATTGATGTTATATTTCATTAAAGTTTTGCTTTTGTAACTATGTGTTTGGGGTTAAATAGTGCTATATTATTATTGTTATTGTACACTATTATTGTTTGTTTACAAAAAAGGGGGAATTGTTGTGTAATTGTTGTAATATTGTTTTTGCCTGTCATCCCGCCTGGATCTTCCAGGTGGGGGTGATTAAGGAAACAAATAAATAGCTTGTTGGGGAGGCATAGGGAGCTCTTTTGCCAGAACTGACGGCTTGTTCAGTTTGCTTTTTGGAGCTGGCTGCAACTGACAAAAGACTCCTTTTGCTGAACCTTTGGTCCCCTAATCTTTTGCATTCGTTGATTATTTACTCCGGATATTATTATCAAAGTCTCCCCCAAAAGGGGGGACGGAAGAATGGGATTCAATTTATCATTCTGGGAGTCATTCTTTTTTTTTTTTTTTTGGTTTTTGGGCCACACCTGGTAACGCTCAGGGGTTACTCCTGGCTATGTGCTCAGAAGTCGCTCCTGGCTTGGGGGACCATATGGGACGCCGGGGGGGATCGAACCGCGGTCCTGTCCAAGGCTAGCGCAGGCAAGGCAGGCACCTTACCTCTTGCGCCACCGCCCGGCCCTCTGGGAGTCATTCTTAGACTTGGAGACCATCAACAAGGGGTTTGACGTCCCCCCACACCAGTGTTCAAAACAGAGTCAGTGCTTGTGAACAAACTGCTCTCCCCATTGTCCTGAGGTTTTAGCCTTACTGAGATATTTTCTTTTGGTTTTTGTTCTTTTGTTTTTTGTTTTTGGGTCACACCTGGCAGCACTCAGGGGTTACTCCTGGCTCTGTGCTCAGAAATTGCCCCTGGCAGGCAAAGGAAACAAATGGGATGCCGGGATTTGAACCACCGTCCTTCTGCATGAAAGGCAAACGCCTTACCTCTATTCTAACTTTCCAGTGACTGAGATATTTTAATGATTGATTCTAACTCACTGAAGCATTTTTTTCTATGACTCAGAACAGAAAGCCACAGGGAGTACTCTTGCTCTGATCTCAGAAATCAATACTGGAAGTCTCCACATTCGATGCAGGAGATCAAACTACCGGGTGGCCCGTTGCAACGCAAATTTCCTGTCTAGTGTGCTATGATAATTTTGGCCCAACTCTACATTATCTCATCACAGAATGTTTTGGCTTGAATTGCTTCTGTTCCTCAATAGAAACAGTGCCAGCTGCCCCCAAAAGGAACCTAGAGACTCACCTGTAATGAGGCCTCTTTTTTTTTTGGTTTTTGGGCCACACCCAGCGGTGCTCAGGGGTTACTCCTGGCTGTCTGCTCAGAAATACCTCCTGCAAGGCAGGGGGGACCATATGGGTCACCGGGATTCGAACCAACCACCTTTGGTCCTGGATCGGCTGCTTGCAAGGCAAACACCGCTGTGCTATCTCTCCGGGCCCATGAGGCCTCTTTTGTATTAAAATGTTTCTGGTTTCTAGTTTCCCCTTTACTTTGAGTCAAATTCTAAAATATTTTGTGAAAATAATGTAAATGCCTGTGTCAGCTTCAGAGGGTCCATTTTCCTGATACAGGATAGAAAATGAGTAACAGCCATCTGCCAAATTTGATCTCACATAACCATCTGGGATTATGGTCCTCTGTTCCAGGCAGAACAGCACTGTACAATAATCAGTACTTGAGGAAAGCATTAGCTGTCATCAGTGGAATGTAACTGCTTCACTTTAGAATGCAAGGTGCTGCGTTCCTCTTCTGAGGAGGTGAAGATGAGCAAACCCTGGTTCAGGAGTCTGTACTCTCTCTGCAGTGTGCCCTGTATGGGTAATTTGTACAGAAGATACATTCGGAGTGGAAGTGATGACTGCATCTATGGAAGCAGATCTTTAAAGAGTATTTCTGAAGTCAATGGGCCAAAGGGGATTAAAGTTGTTAGCTAAATACTGTGAATCTGTAATAATCTTAAAGAGAAAACGGGCTACACTCTAAAAGAGCAACTTCACCTGTTGAGCAGAAATGATAAGGAGTGATCAGATTTAGACCTCAATATCAAGCCCCCAATTTCCCATGTTCCCACAAGGAAACCCATTTAGAATATATGTAGGGGCACTGAGGGTCTAATGATGAGTGACTATATCTGAAACAGACAGCTGCTAAGTTTCAGAAACTTCCAGTTTCCCTTTCCAATGACAAATGTCACTGGAGCCTCAGGAAGGGCCAATTGCAGAAATAGTGCCAATGGTAAAACTCGAGCCAAGATAAGGCCTAATTAATAGGATTGGGGTAGTGTGAAATCCCTATTACATTCCAGACTTAATTTATTAAATTTTGGGCCACACCCATTTGATATTCAGGGTTTAGTCCTAGCTATGTGCTCAGAAATTACCTCTGGCTTGGGGGAACCATATGGGACACTGGGGGATCGAACCACAGTCAGTCCTAGACTAGCGTTTGCAGGGCTGATGACTTACCTCTAGTGGCATCTCTCTGGCCCCAGACTTCATTTGTTCTGTATTAAGCTTCCTATGAGGTCTACATATGGGGTAATGCCTTGGAGGGAGAGGTATTTTGTCATAACCCACTAAGGGTTATTATTAGTATCACAGTACCGTAAGGTCAATGTTCAAGAGAATCATAATAAGGGCCAGAGTGATAGCACAGCATGGTTTCTGAGTGCTGAGCTATGAGTAACCCCTGAGCATCCCTGTCAACATGATCTTCTAAGAATCATAGTGTTCATCCAAGACTTTTGAATGTGACCCTAATGAAACCATGAAAAGAAATGAAGTCACCGAGCCAGAGTGATTTCACTGCATGAAGAGATTTTTCTTGCATGTGTACAATGAAGGTGCAGTCACCATTATCCCAAATGGTCTTTAGCCTGCCATGAGTAATTTCTGAGCATAGAGCCAGGAGTAAACCCAGAGTGCCACAGGGAATGTTTCTTAAAACACAATTAAAACTAAAGAACTTAAATCACTTATAAACTTTGCAGAGGGGTCCAGGGTGGCTCTCCCCTATGGCATGCAGGTGCCAGTAGGTTTTCAGCATCACTTCTGTGTGGAGATTCCTCTGAGATGTGTCCAAGCATGGCCACTACTCCAGGACGAAGCTCAGGCCCATATTGGGAATAGTCACTGTGTCGTAAACCAGCATACAAGGAGGTGTCAGGTTCCAAATCCACCCTATAAGTGGGTTGAGACTGGACTCTTCAGGGTTCTAGATGTTCGTAGTGTCTTTTCCCTCTGCCTCTACAAGAAACCAGCCTCAACAAACTTTTCCACAGGCACTGCCTGAGGAGAAAGCTCTAACCTGAATCTAGGGAAGTCAGATCACCTACCATGTGGACTCCATTATAGGAGGTTCTTGGAGTTGTGGCATTGTTAAAAGACATCTCTGGGCCACTCATCAACACCACTTGGTCTACTAAGCACTTCTGGGAGTGACAACCAAGCATAGAGCTAGGAGCTCAAAAAGCAACTTGGGATGCTGAAGCAATAGCACAACAGTTGGGTGGTTGCTTTGCATGCGGTCTACCCAGGTTTAATTTCTGGTATCCCATAAGGTCCCCCCAGATTGTGGGATGCAGAACAAGGAGTATCACCTGAGTGATACTGTGTATGACCCAAAATAAAAAAAATCAACTGAGGTGTGGCACGAAAATCAGACTTTGCCCAGGATAAAAGTGGTGAGAAGAAAAATTTAGGGTCCTGTGAGTGACTCAAAACTGTGCTTGGAGTTTTCAGTTCTCCACATTCACCCCCAAATAAATACCTCCTGGAGGAGATAAAAATGACTAGACTGCATCCGGAGAGAGAGCACAGCCACGTTTGCCTTGCAAGCAGCCGATCCAGGACCAAAGGTGGTTGGTTAGAATCCCGGTGTCCCATATGGTCCCCCCTGCCTTGCAGGAGCTATTTCTGAGCAGACAGCCAGGAGTAACCCCTGAGCAGCGCACCTGCATCTCACCTGGCATTGACCTGGGGCTCCACGTGCTCAGACTGGCCAATCGTCCCTCCAGAACCCCCTACCGGACCACGGGGATTCCCAATCTGGCCCAGTCTCCAGAGACAGAAGGCAGCTCCAGGGACTTGGCCTGGAAGGGGCAAGAAGAGGATGCTGCTGGCTATGACGTCACACCTACTTCCTGCCTACATCATAAAGGGTGTCCTTAACTTGACTTCAGGCACTCCTTTTTCAAAATTATTTCACTAAGCTTTTATTAAAATTATGCATTTTATTTCGAAAGAATTTCAATGACATGGGCCAGAAAGATAACACAGTGGCAGGGTGTTTGTCTTGAACACTGCCAACCCCTGATGGACCCGGATTAGATCCCCGGCATCCTAGAGGGCCCCCCAATAATGCCAAGAGCGATTTCTGAGACCAGAGCAGGTGTAAACCCTGGTCGCAGGTGGTGTGGCCCAAAAACAAAAAATTATTAATTAATTAATTAAAATAAATAAATTTCAATTCGAACGAATCAGGGAAATTGCACTAGTAGGTTTCCATGGCATAAAAATAAATAAACAAACAAACAAACAAAAAACACCGGTCTTGATTGCTCACTCTCTTTCTGTGTTCACATAACTGTTTTTCCTGTCTTGCTTTTCATTAAGTGTACATCGTGACAGTAGTCAGAAATGGGTCACTTTAGCAACTTCACAGCAAACGTGTTCTTTGGGCAGACAGCTACCTTTTATCCAAATATCCACCTGGCAGGTGACATTTGTGGCCTCCTTCGCATTTAAACCCCAAATCCCCAGGGCAAGAGTGGGAGAGAAGTGGGTAGGACTTTTTAATATGGTCACATTAGCATAATCCATATATTTTGGCAAAGTATTCTCTGAGAGGAATATTCCTATGACTGAATTTCTAAATGTTTCTATGCCAAAGAGTGTGACTATATTTCTATTATTTATATATTCTATTTATATTATATATGATTATATGTCTACAGATGATAGGCCCACCAAGAATCTCTGGGTTCCACTATGCCTTGTCCTGAGTAAAATTCTCACAGGGGCTGGAGAGATAGCATGGAGGTAAAGCGTTTGCCTTGCATGCAGAAGGTCATTGGTTTGAATCCCAGCATCCTATATGGTCCCCCGAGACTACCAGGGGTGATTGCTGAGCATAGAGCCAGGAGTAACCCCTGAGCACTGCTGGGTGTGACCCAAAAATAAACAAACAAAAATTCTCACAGATGATGAAGCCATGCTACATAAGCCTGCTGCATGAGATAAGGCAATCTCCAAGTAGAGCATTCCTGCTCCTCCCCAAATCCAACACGAATTACCTAAGAGAAAGAGAAAAGGATGCTAGTTGCAACCCCAACAGGTAATCAGGAAAACAAGCTCATAGCACATTAAGACAGAAATTATGGGCAACACGAGTGACCAGATTCAGAATTCTGATTCTGTTTTGGAGGAAATTGGTCCGGCACTAACAGGACTTGTGATTTAGGAAACACTTCTTGCATGAACTCAATGTTATGGTGCCTGCGTAATCCTCTAAGTGTGGTAAATTCTTTTACCTGAAAACATTATGAGGATGATCTTAACAGGTCAAATTCATTGGGACATAATGGTAAAGTGGAAGAAGAATTTGGAAAATTATGAAAGCTCTATAAGCAGGAGAGCACAGGCATATTAGCCAAAAAACATTAACATAACCATTGGGAAGATCAAGAACTGATTTACAAGGCATGGCCAAAAAAGATTCACATGAATTCCTTCTATTCCTGAAGAATGGTCTCCATGCTATTCTTAATAGAGCTGATAAGCAGAAAAGATATTAGAAGAAAATAATAGGGGCCAGAGCAGTGGTGTGACCATGAGCATTAGATCCTGGTGTCCCATATGATCTCCGAAGCCAGGAGCGATTTCTGAGTGCATAGCCAGGAGTAACCCCTAAGCATCACCAGGTGTGACCCCAAAACCAAAAAAAAGGAAGAAGAAAATAATAATCATCATAATGACTTTTATGGGGCAAACCATGCTTGGCAGAGATACAAGCTGTTTTATTATTCTTGGGTTGAGAGATAGCACAGTGGTAGGGAATTTGCCTTGCATGGGGCAAACCCAGGAGAAGGTGGTTCCATTCCCAGGATACCATATGGTTCCCCCTCAGGAGAGATTTCCAGGAGAGATTTCTGAATGCAGAGCCAGGAGGACTCTTGGGCACCACTGGGTGTGACCCCAAAAGAATCTATTATTGCAGTTTTTCAAGCTAGTTCAAATCCACGGCCCAATATCTCACCTGTCACAAAAACTCTCAAACATTTGAGACTTACATACACCTAACTTTGCCACT
This sequence comes from Suncus etruscus, assembly GCF_024139225.1. Taxonomy (NCBI): domain Eukaryota; kingdom Metazoa; phylum Chordata; class Mammalia; order Eulipotyphla; family Soricidae; genus Suncus; species Suncus etruscus. Next base: position 106,208 of record NW_026060297.1, on the reverse strand, counting down.
AGCATTCACAAAACACTATACACAATACACTATACACTATAGTATTGCCTCAAATTATTTTCAAAGGAGAAAAAGTAACAAATAATGACAGGTCACTGAAGAGTGCAGCGTGATCATCTAAAACAAGACAGAAAATTTGAAATTACAAACAGTGAATTTAATACCTCTGAAATTCTTTTCTGATGAGCACAGGTAGAAGCAAAAATTGCAGAGCTATGTGGCCTTCCCCTTAGAAAACCTTAACTTATTGTTATTGAGCTATTGAATCTAAGAACAAATTTGAAAAATATAATTAATATACCTCCAGATTCTAAACAATGTGGTGAAATAGACAAATATCACTAGAAGGCCTACTGTAAAAATGCAGTGAAACAATGCTCATTTTATTTCGCTAATCATTAAGTTTTGGATCACGGAGTTTCCCTACTTCTGTAAAATCTTCCCCAGCTTATAAAAGGACACCTTTAAACTTAAATGGGTCTTATAGCAATGGAGACAGCTGCATAAATTAAAGCAGAAGTCAATGGATAAAGAAGTTGGATGCTGTGCCCTCGCACTACAATACTCAGCATTCTTAATTCTTATTACAGTGGTCATTACAAGATGCTTAGCAACTTATAAAAATTATTTAGTAGGGACCAAAGTGTTGGCACTAGCAGTAAGGCATCTAACTTGCTTGCGCTAGCCTAGGATGGACCACGGTTCCATCCCTGGCATCCCATATTGTCCCCCAAGCCAGGAGCAATTTCTGAGTGCATAGGTGGAGTAACCCCTGAGTGTCACCAGATGTGGCCAAAAAATATTTTAATATGCTTAAAACAGGGTATGAAAACTGATTGGTATGATGTATTCATAATCTAACATATAAGCTTTACAGCCAAATCTAAAATTTCCTTACCACCTTACTTGATGGCTTTATATATATGAATACATCTAGATGAATCAGTTTTACATCTGTAACATATTGATTCATCACATATGTATGTGTGTATGTCCTGGCCACCTTTACCTTAGGCGAATGTCTATCAATGTGATAAAGAATGTCTGTCTGTATTGTACATAGCTCTTCTAACTTCCCCTCCCTGCTTATCACTCAGCAAATGTTTTTCCTTCTTTGTCTCTGCTTACTGGTTCCAGACTTATTGCTTTCCCTATTACACCCCTTGTCTCCTAAAGCAAAGCACAAACTGTGCCCTAGAACAGCACTCCACTCTCATACACATACACTTCTACATGCTTTTAGCCTCTCATCTCCGTGAATAGCTACACATAACCAGAACTTACTTTTCCAATGGGTCCTGGATAAAGGACTGATCTAGGCCTGTGAGTTCACCCAGCAGTGCAGGAGATCACTGACACTCCCATTCCCTACCTGATTACTCACTACTAACAGATTACTTTGTTAGCTGATGTCATCTTAGTGAATCATCCTACTTTGGACTTCTCTCAACAGACATAGAAGGATGAATATATTCTGGGAAAACAATGTTATTACTTTGAACTTGATACAGCAGAAAAAGAGGGAATATGTTCATTTCCTTATATGGCTTTGTTGGGGAACAGTGTTATTGCCTTGGCATAGATTCAATAGACAAAATGGGGACATGTCTATTTCTCTATATATATTTACTGGGGACGATGTTGGTACGACATCTCTGAATCAGGGATCGTGGACTAGAATCTAGCCATAGTCCCCTGGTGACCCAATATTACTTTGTGGCAATAGTATTTTCTCCTCTTTGAAAGACTCAGTGAAATGGGGGAAATTATACAAAAATTTCCCATCTACTAGAGATAGCAACTATAAATTTTATGTTGCACATGAGCCTTAAACCATAAATATTTGTCATAATGGCTTGAAATAAGCTTCAGTTTCTCTAAGATTGACCGTACACCCCTAAGATTTGGTTCCATCAATGGGACCAGGGGTATTTTTGAGCCCCTTTTATAATGAGTGAACCTGGAAAAAACTTTGCACCACAATGGTAGTGACTTGCAAACTTGGACATGCTTTATGACACTAGGCCTAACAGTGACTTGCAAACTGAGGCATGCTTCACAAGGCCCTGACAGTGAGTTAAGGCTTGTGAAAGACCAAGGGACTCTAGTGAAATTCCTGTCAGAGACAAACACCGAAGATAATATGAAAAAGAAAGAACCTTTACTTATACTGAGATGTAGAAGGTTAATCCTCAGAAGTTAGGCAAACTAAAGACTGACCTGAAGCCGGCAGTTGAAATGGATGACCAGATGTTTCCTGGGAAAGGCCACCTGTTCTCAATCTAAAAGTTTTTAATCCCAGCTTTTATTGCACCTATACAAAACAGCTATTAACACTTTGCTATAAGCTCTGATCTGGGGTTCCTGCCTCTAGTGGAAAATGATCTAGTATAAGTTAACTAAGCTTTCTTTTTTGTGCTCAACAAAACAACCGAATTTTTGTTTAACAAACAGGAAAGTGGGAAATTTAGCTAATAACATCAAGTACACACCCTGTTTTGAACACCTGGAGTTCCAGGGTGTTCTGAGAGGGTCCTTGAATTCCTGAGAGAAAATCGTCTCTCCAGACCCTCTGTGCCAATGGGGCTCCCCTGGCAGTGGTCAGCAGAAAGGGCAGCTTATTGGGACCAAAACAGGAAAAGGATCCAAGGGGGTGGAAACTGAAGGTTCTGTGACATCACAGATACTTCTTGTGGTGTCTTAAAGGGCCGGGCTTCACTCAGCACCAGGTACTTCCTGAACTGGAAGGTAAATTTTTGTTTCTTCTTGATTTGAATCAGGAGATTCAAACTGCTGTGAGACTCTAATCATGGAGAGTGTGAGAGGAGAGTTGTGAGGACTAGAAGTATCCTCTGAGCACTGCAGTTTGTGCTTCAAAGCTCAGAGCTAGCGAGCTAGATAATACATAAATAGATCTCTAATCCATATGAGATCTAATCACTCGCCGCCTGGCTCCGCGCTCTCAGCCCGTCCCCGAAGCCCCTCGGAGGTCGTCCCTGGGGACGTCTAGGACTGAAGACAGCCACGCCTAAGGGGCGGCCCAGTGCGGCTTCTGAGCACTCGGTTCGGGGTTGCCGGGTGGGGTCTGCGATGTTGATTAGAACTGTGACCCTCCCCTTGCAGCCCAGCAATCGCCCCGTCTCGGCCACGTTGCTCTCCAGGGGTCGGACAGTCACCGAATCCAGCAGGCGACGTTCCCTTCCAGTACCGGCGCCTGGCCCTTTAAGACGAGGTTGAGACGTCACTGCATCCGGGACTTTGTGTGCTGTGACGTCACCCAGCATCCGGGGCTTTGTCTCCGGAGCCGGAAGCGCCCAGAGGCCGCCATTGTGGAGTCGGACGTGGTGGGCGCTTCCCTTGGCCGCGGGAGTGCGCAGGCGACTCTGACTCTCGCTCCGAGGGGCCTCTTGAGCCGGAGCCCCAGTTCTCGGTGAGGGCGGGGGAGCCCGGGGAGGACGAGGAAGGGCCGGTCGGTCCCGGCTTCTTGGCGCGACTCTCGCCTCCGTCTTTGCCCATCAATGTCGGAGTGTCTCTGGCTCGTCTCTGGGTCCCCCTCGGGGTGCTCAGGCGGCGCTTGGCTCCGGCTCGGATCCCTCCAGGCAGCCCAGGCGACCTCATCGGCGCTGGGGATGGACTCAGGCGGACAGGCAGAGTCCTTTGGCAGGTTGGATCTGGGGGTGGGAATGGCGTGGAATACATACGACTTTGGGGAGTGGAGAGTCGGGCCTCAACCCCGGGCTCAGGGCACTTGGGTCCTGTCCAGGGCACTACTTGGGTCAGCACCTGATGGGCGAAGCCTTCCCGGCTGCCTACAGTCTCCTCGCCCGAGATCGACTGAGTGAGAAACTCCAAGAAACTCCAACATACAGGGCACATCATGGCCCTTAGAAAGTACTGGGATACGAATATTGCTTTCTAAGAAGCCATCTGCCACTTTTCAGAAATGTTCCCTTGAACAGCAGCTGGATGCCGGGTTCAGATGTGCTGATTGGGGTTAGGATCCAGCAGGACCCACAAGACGGAGCTGTAGGAGAGCACGCCCAGGCCCAATATCCACTCCCCTGGCAGGTTTGTCACCCTCGGGTCCCTGAGAATAGCATGACTTCCCTAGTCTGTGCGGCATCTGGAGGATCTGCTGTTATATCCATAGAGAGGTCGTGTTCCTGTTCCCATCACAGCTCCCCAAGATAGTATCTTCCCCATTGCCCCATGTTGGAAGAAGCTGATGTCCAGGGCTTGGTCCATCAGTGGGTTTCTGGCACCAGTGCTGTCACTTCCGCTCAGGGCATGATATCTCCGCTGCTTATGGCTCTGACTTTTCTCCAGGACTTACTGCAAAGCTCCTTACTACTGCTATTAAGGATTAATCCAGGACGGAGAAGATGGATACAAACACTCTGCCATCCTGTACCCAGGTAGGACTGAGTGTACTGGGCACAGTGGGGGACAGGCATATGCAGCCCTTAGGGCCAGAGGAGTCCAGACATATTTTAGGAAGGAACCTCTCACCATGCTTTGACTCCAGTCAGTACCATTGACCCTTTTCTAATAAAGGCCTCTTTTGTCCTTGTTTGCTGTGTTTCTTTTGGGTTCCACACCTGATGGTGCCCAGGCCTTACTCCTATTCAGTGCTCTTGGGCACTTTGACTTATGCTAATGTTTTCTCCCCACAATTAATGGGTTTAATCCTGACTCTGCACTTCACCTTCACTCTGCAGTCTTGCCTCCTCCCTTCATTCATATTTCTCCTCAGTAAACTAGTTGTACTTTTGAAGCCTCTTGTCAGCAGGCCCTTTGGCCTCGTGGCTCTAAGAGAGAAATGAAAGCAAGGATCTTTTTGGAAGCCGTAGTTATGTGGAACCTAGTCATTTTTTTAAAAACTATAATAGGATGGATACATTTCACGGTGAATTGTGACTGCTGATAACCAAGAGCATTGATTTGACTCACTCACTGAACCATGCATTTTTCTTCTGACTCTTTTTGCATTGTGCACAGTCTGGCCTGGGGATGGAATAGAACAGTATGTGTTTAGCATTGTGGGCACTGCCCAGAGTTGACTTTACAGATCCTTCTGGTTCTGTGCTCGGGTTTGACCTTGCTGTGTGTACAGAACTTCACCTCAAGAACATTTCTAGAATAGTGTCCACAGGTCATGTTGGCTGTTGGGCTTGTCCCGTTTTCCAGGGATGATGGTAGAGAGAACATGGAGGCTGGTTCCTCCCAAGTAAAGGGGCTTTGTCCTTGAATCAGGTCCTAGGGATCCTGCTTCAGTGTGGAATCCAGGTTGCATCTGTCCATGACACCCTCCTGTATTGCTACTCAGGTTACTGTGACCTTCCCCGAAGTAGCTGTGAACTTCTCCCAGGATGAGTGGCTGAGTCTGGAACCCTCTCAGAAGAATCTCTACAGAGAAGTGATGCTAGAGACCTACCAGCACCTGCAGGCCGTAGGTGAGAGCCCCGTTGGGGCATCTGTGAGGGCCAAGCTGATAGATTGAACCTGGGTCAACCTCATGCAAGACACAGGGCCTATAGAAGTGCTCTTGTTCTGGCCTTGGGTCAAGTTCTCTTCATGAATGCATAAGCTGCGACTGGGGTACCCCATTGCTTCTTGAAAAATTATGTGGGAATGGGATCTCATCTGAGGCTCTTGCATGCAAACTCCGTTCCCCAATTTATTGCTTCCTATCTTGGCCACAGTTTAATTGTTTTGGTTATTGTTTTGTGTTGGACCACACCTCTCATTTCTCAGGAATTTTGCCCACTTATTTCTATACTCAATAAAAGATAGGTTATTTGCCTTGACAGAGGCTGACCTAGGTTCAATCCCCAGCATCCTAATGATCTCCAGAGGCTTTCTGGAGTGATTCCCTGAGCATCCCAAGTGTGTAATCCCTGATTAATCCCAAGGGTAATCCATGAGCATTGCCAAGTGTGGCCCAAAGTCAATAAAGAGAAAACCACTTGTGGGACATAATGAATCCTATATGTGGATCAGGTGTCCAAATTGCAGTCAGTCAGTTGCAAGGCAAGTACGTGCCACCCTGTACTATTGTGCAAACCCTTAATTTATTTTTGTTTTTGGTCCACACCCAGCAGTGATCAGGTGTATTTCATGTATCTGCACTCAGAAATTAGTCCTGTCAGACTCTAGGAATAATATGGATGTATGAGATCAAATCGGAGTTCTTCTTGGGTTGGCTGTGTGCAAGACAAGTGCACTATTGCTGTGCTATCACTCTGGCCCCCAAGACCTTAATTTTTATGAAATGATTGGTATTTGTAAACCTTAGTGGTGGTTGAGATTATTCCATAGCTCTGTATTCTGTACTCTTTTCACAAAGGGCTCAGGGAACTATAGAGGGTGCCAAGATCAATGCATTTTGTCCATGTGTGAGCCCATTTATTGCTTCCTCCTTATTGGAAACTTCAATTTCAACCTGGTCTTGTCTGTGTGATAATCAGCGTGCATCTGTAGAACAGAGATTCTGTTCTTTATCTGTTCCATGTTTTAGCCTCTTTCATTAGGGACCCAGTCTATACCTGAGTTGCTATCCTCTTCATTGTCTTTTACCCATGAATGATACCTCTCTGCCAGGGCATTGTGGGGTGAAGCCTGCGCTGATCTCCTGGTTGGAAGTAGGAGACCTTGAAGGGCTGCAGAGAGGCATATTTCCAGGTAAGTGTGGGAATAATCCCCTGACTCAGTCCCTGGTGTGTGTAGCATCCTGGGCCTATAGAAATGTGTGTGCTGAGCCTTTTGTGTCAGGCTACTATATCGGGGTGAGGGTCTTTTCCATTCTATTATCTGCCTTTGATGCTGAATCCCAGTATGTTCTGGAATTTTGCTACCTTGTCGTTGCTCTTTATAGTTCCCTTTCTGTTAATCATTAGAACAGAAGCTGAGATTCTGTGTCTTAACCTACCATCTGTGCTCTCTGTCTGGTTGCATAGTCCAGTATTGGGGTGCCCTTCTCAGCAGTAGCTAGATGTCCCTCTCACCAGTCTTTGTACACTTCCCTTCACCATGACATTTAGCAGGGTATTTGTTATTCCAAAGAAGGGGTTCTTTTTATCCGGTTTTGATACCTACTTATTGTTGCTGTTAGGGTTTAATCTGGCTCTTTTCTTCAGATTAGCTTCTAATGGTTTCAGGTGCCATTATAGGATACTAGAGGTGAACTTGATCCACCACTTAGAAAGTCAACACCCTCTCTGTTATACTATGTATTGGACATGATTATTAAATATACTAAGAAATTATTTTGGGGGCCACACCTGGTTGTGCTCAGGAGTTACTCCTGGCTGGTGGGCCTATATAGAAAGCTGGGTATTGAACCTGAGTCTGTCCTGTCACCTCAATGCAAGCATACACCCTATTCCTCTGCTTCCACTCTGGCCCCAAACCGTAAGATATTTTATATTTGTTGTATGGTAATGTATGTATCAGTAATGCTCAGGAGTTACTCTGGATCTGCACAAGCCAATTACTCCTTGCATGGCTTTAGAGACTATTTGTGATGCTAGAATAAAACTCGAGTCAGCTAGTTTCAAAGAAAACTTCCTTACCGTGGGGTTTTTTATCTGTACCACTGAGTATGTTTACTCTGTTCCAAGGAAAATTCGCACTGAACTATTCACTGCAATCCTCTGACTTATCTTCTCTTTTCTCAAAACTGATTTATTACCTTAAAATATGTATTCATTCTATCACTTGAATTCACTCATCTGTACTAGGAAATTCACTGCAATCCTTCTGACTTTCTCTTTTCTTTACCTTCTCTTTTCTCTAAGCTGATTTAGTACCTTAAAACATGCATTCATCCATTACTTTTGTTGTATTTAACCAGTTTTCATTCAGCTAATATTTTGAGGGAGGGTTGGGCCACACCCCATGGTGCTCAGGGTTATTCCTGGCTCTGTGCTTAGAAATTGCTCTTGGCAGGTTCTGGGGACCATAAAGAAGCCGGCAATCAAACCCAGATTCATCCTGGGTTGGCCACGTGAAAGGCAAATGCCCTACCACTGCAATCTGTCCAACTCATTCAACTTATTCTTTTTTGGGGGTTTGGTTTTTGGGCCACATCCAGTGACACTCAGAGGTTGCTCCTGGTTATGCACTCAGAAAAATTGCTCCTGGAGATTGGTAAAAGATTTGCTGCAGGGTGGTCTTGGAAGTGCTCTTGCATTGGGAATACTTTTAGAGCTAAGTCCGGTTTCAAGTAACAGTCCACATTAGGGGGAGTTGGTAGGGATGGCCGCACAGCATGAATCTGCAGGGGAGTTGATTGCCTGTTCTTGCAGGGGACGAGGTGTGGGTTTGACTGGGTGTCCCTTTGCTTGGGTGCTGGGTACTGGTCCGTTGGAGTAGGAGGTCAGTCTTGATGCCTAATGGATTAAGAACTGAGGGTAAAGAGTTTTAATACGGTGGGAGGTCTGGATGGGATTGAGGGATGAAGGGATAGTTGGATTTCCAAAAGGGGGAAAAGGGGAAAGTATATGGAAGGGGTAGGAAGGAAGAAAAGAGAAAATACATTAGAAAGGGAGAAGAGGGGGGCCGGGAAGGTGGCGCTGGAGATAAGGTGTCTGCCTTGTAAGCGCTACCAAGGAACGGACCGCGGTTCGATCCCCCGGCGTCCCATATGGTCCCCCAAGCTAGGGGCGATTTCTGAGCACATAGCCGGGAGTAACCCCTGAGCGTCAAACGGGTGTGGCCCCCCAAAAAAAAAGAAAGGGAGAAGAGGAAAGAAAAAAGGAAAAGAGAAGAAAAGAAAAAATAAAAAAGAAAGTAGTGAGAAGAGAGGAGAAAATAGCAAGGGAATGCTAGTTTGCCTGAATGCATTTAATGAGTAGGGCCTGTAGTATAAATCTGTACGTTACAGTTGCTACTTTGGTGGTCTGACAGGTCATGTGCTTCAAATCCTAAAAGAAGGTATAACCTAGAGATAAAGTGTATGTTAAAGAGTTTTCTCGGTCTCAAGAAGGTCAGGGGCTGTGATGGAAAGGTGCATGTGAACCCACACACCACAAGAAAATCCCAAAAGACAATGGGGAAACCTAAACTTCCAACATAAGTATAAGATCTGTATTACACCACCTCCTTAGCTGCTTTTCCTCAAAAGTAGTCTCTTGCATCACTTTGTTCCTTTAATTACTTTGTTAATTCATCTTTTAAAAATGTTTGCTCTACAGATACATAGGTGAGCACATATTTTTATTCCTATTTTTATCTTTTTTGGATGTGTGACCTGTTTCAGTTTTCTTCTATGTCCACCCCCAAATGCACCAACAGTATAATGTACACCATTTCTCCCTGCAAAGGCACACTAATAAAAGGGGAATTCCTACATATAAAAATGAGCTGTTATCTACTAAGGATAAGAACTCATACTTGTTTACAATACAGGGATAACTCCCACCTTGAAAATATATCATGTGGACCCAACTTAGACCCTCGGTGATTAGACACCATTCGTCCAGTCTTGAACCCTGGATCCCAGACATAGAAAGGACAAAGTTCTTCAGAACAGCTACGGGAAACAAATCCCATCCGGAACATCCTTAATACTGCTGGGCCACCAACAAGTGCCAGTTCTACTATGATGTCCTGACAACAAGGAAAATGGGAACAATTTGACCTAAGAGTAGGTTATCCTACCTCACCAGCTAACGATAAGACAAAATCAGAAGACTTGTCACCTTTTGGTTGGTCCAAAAGTGAAGATTGCGATTTATAGATGTTTGGCTGCTAGAACCATGACTGGACTGTATGTATCTTAGGAAAGCGCTAGTCTAGGGTTTGAATTACGACCTGCAGAACCACCATGATCCCCAGTTCCAAAGGTCTGGTTGAGACCATTGCAATGGAAAGGGGCTTCTGGAAACACAATGAAAGATGCTATCCTAGGTTCCATCCTAGGATCAGTGCATAGATCAAGACCACCAACCACAGAAGATGGATTAAAATGACACTGGGAACAGAACTCCTAGAACCACAAAGAAAGACTTCATCATAAGTCCCACTCCTGGACCTGTGCAGATACTGAGATCTCTAGATACAGAGGTCTGATTTTATAACCCAGGACGGAGCAGAAATCTTCCAAACACCACAAAAGCCCCAAGGGGAAAGTAAATGAATCTGAATGGAGTCTATAGTTAATCCCATGACAATATACTCCAAGTGTGGAGAAACCCCATATCTCTTAGGCCAAGTGAATTCCTTTTTGAATGACCTCAGTACTTACTGTGCCAGTGCAGGAGGGAAAAAAAGGCAAAAAGCACAAAAGATTTTTTATTTTTTATATACTTTTTAATTATTTATTTTTATTTTTATTTACCTATCTACTTTTGTAGATTTCTTTGTTTGGTGTGGTTATTGAAGTTGTTGTCCCCATTTATATTTATGTTTTTTCTTTCTTTTCTTTATGTGCCCTGCCATGTTTTTTATCTCAAGACCATGGCTTTTTTTTTGTGGTGCTTATTGTTATTGTGGGAGTGCTCACTGGATATTTGACACTTTTTTGTACTGTTGGGGTGTTTCACCTTATTTTTCTCATTCATCTCTCAAACCGATGATGCGAGCCTCTAGAAGGATTCCGCCCATGTTCGACATATTAGAATTTTTTCTTTTTTATTTAAACACCTTGATTACATACATGATTGTGTTTGGGTTTCAGTCATGTAAAGAACACCACCCATCACCAGTGCAACATTCCTATCACCCATGTCCCAAGTCTCCCTCCTACCCACCCGACCCCCGCCTGTACTCTAAACAGGCTCTCAACTCATCACTGTTTGTGGTGAGCTTCCTGAGGTGAGCTGGAACTTCCAGCTCTTTTCTCTTTTGTGTCTGAAAATTATTATTGCAAGAATGTCTTTCATTTTTCTTAAAACCCATAGATGAGTAAGACCATTCTGTGTTTTTCTCTCTCTCTCTGACTTATTTCACTCAGCATAATAGATTCCGTGTACATCCATGTCTAGGAAAATTTCATGACTTCATCTCTCCTGACAGCTGCATAATATTCCATTGTGTATATGTACCACAGTTTCTTTAGCCATTTGTCTGTTGAAGGGCATCTTGGTTGTTTCCAGAGTCTTGCTATGGTAAATAGTGCTGCAATGAATATAGGTGTAAGGAAGGGGTTTTTGTATTGTATTTTTGTGTTCCTAGGGTATATTCCTAGGAGTGGTATAGCTGGATCATATGGGAGCTCGATTTCCAGTTTTTGGAGGAATCTCCATATCGCTTTCCAGAAAGGTTGAACTAGACGGCATTCCCACCAGCAGTGGATAAGAGTTCCTTTCTCTCCACATCCCCGCCAACACTGTTTATTCTCATTCTTTGTGATGTGTGCCATTCTCTGTGGTGTGAGGTGGTATCTCATCGTTGTTTTGATTTGCATCTCCCTGATGATTAGTGATGTGGAGCACTTTTTCATGTCTCTTTTGGCCCTTTGTATTTCTTCTTTGTCAAAGTGTCTGTTCATTTCTTCTCCCCATTTTTTGATGGGATTAGATGTTTTTTTCTTGTAAATTTCTGTCAGTGCCTTGTATATTTTGGAGATTAGCCCCTTATCTGATGGGTATTGGGTAAATAGTTTCTCCCACTCAGTGGGTGGCTCTTGTATCCTGGGCACTATTTCCTTTGAGGTGCAGAAGCTTCTCAACTTAATATATTCCCATCTGTTAATCTCTGCTTTCACTTGCTTGGAGAGTGCAGTTTCCTCCTTGAAGATGCCTGTAATGTCCTGGAGTGTTTTGCCTATGTGCTGTTCTATATATCTTATGGTTTTGGGTCTGATACCGAGGTCTTTAATCCAATGGATTTTACCTTCGTACATGATGTTAGCTGGGGTTCTAAGTTCAATTTTTTGCAAGTGGCTATCCAATTGTGCCAACACCACTTGTTGAAGAGGCTTTCGCTGCTCCATTTAGGAATTCCTGCTCCTTTATCAAAAATTAGGTGATTGTATGTCTGGGGAACATTTTCTGAGTATTCAAGCCTATTCCACTGATCTGAGGTCCTGTCCTTATTCCAATACCATGCTGTTTTGAGAACTATTGCTTTGTAGTATAGTTTAAAGTTGGGGAAAGTAATTCCTCCCATATTCTTTTTCCCAATGAATTCTTTAGCTATTATAGGGTGTTTATTGTTCCAAATGAATTTCAAAAGTGCCTGATCCACTTCTTTAAAGAATGTCATGGGTATCTTTAGAGGGATAGCATTAAATCTGTATAATGCCTTGGGGAGTATTGCCATTCTGATGATGTTAATCTTGTCAATCCATGAGCAGGGTATGCGTTTCCATTTCTGTGTGTCCTCTCTTATTTCTTGGAGCAGAGTTTTATAGTTTTCTTTGTGTAGGTCCTTCACTTTTTTAGTCAAGCAGATTCCAAGATATTTGAGTTTGTGTGGCACTATTGTGAATGGGGTTGTTTTCTTAATGTCCATTTCATCCTTACTACTATTGGTGTATAGAAAGGCCATTGATTTTTGTGTGTTAATTTTGTAGCCTGCCACCTTGCTAAATGAGTCTATTGTTTCTAGAAGCTTTTTGGTAGAGTCTTTAGGGTTTTCTAAGTAGAGTATCATGTCATCTGCAAACAAAGGCCATTGATTTTTGTGTGTTAATTTTGTAGCCTACCACCTTACTATATGAGTCTATTGTTTCTAGAAGCTTTTTGGTAGAGTCTTTAGGGTTTTCTAAGTAGAGTATCATGTCATCTGCAAACAGTGAGAGCTTGACTTCTTCCTTTCCTATCTGGATTCCCTTGATATCTTTTTCTTGCCTAATCGCTATAGCAAGTACTTCCAATGCTATGTTCAATAGGAGTGGTGAGAGAGGACAGCCTTGTCTTGTGCCAGAATTTAGAGGGAAGGCTTTTAGTTTTTCTCCATTGAGGATAATATTTGCCACTGGCTTGTGGTAGATGGCCTTAACTATATTGAGAAAGGTTCCTTCCATTCCCATCTTGCTGAGAGTTTTGATCAAGAATGGGTGTTGGACCTTATCAAATGCTTTCTCTGCATCTATTGATATGATCATGTGGTTTTTATTTTTCTTGTTATTGATGTTGTGTATTATGTTGATAGATTTACGGATGTTAAACCATCCTTGCATTCCTGGGATGAAACCTACTTGATCGTAGTGGATGATCTTAATGAGGCATTGAATCCTATTTGCCAGGATTTTGTTGAGGATCTTTGCATCTGCATTCATCAGCGATATTGGTTTATAATTTTCTTTTTTTGTAGCATCTCTGTCTGGTTTAGGTATCAAGGTGATGTTGACTTAATAAAAGCTATTGGAAGTGTTTCCGTTTGTTCAATTTCATGAAAGAGTCTTGCCAGGATTGGTAGTAGTTCCTCTTGGAAAGTTTGAAAGAATTCATTAGTGAATCCATCTGGGCCTGGGCTTTTGTTTTTCGGCAGACATTTGATTACCGTTTTAATTTAATCAGTGGTGATGGGGGTGTTTAGATATGCTACATCCTCTTCCTTCAACCGTGGAAGATTATAAGAGTCCAAGAATTTATCCATTTCTTCCAGGTTCTCATTTTTAGTGGCGTAGATTTTCTCAAAGTAGTTTCTGATTACCCTTTGAATCTCTGTCATATCAGTAGTGATCTCTGCTTTTTTATTCCTAATACGAGTTATCAAGTTTCTCTCTCTCTCTCTTTCTTTGTTAGGTTTGCCAGTGGTCTATCAATCTTGTTTATTTTTTCAAAGAACCAACTTCTGCTTTCGTTGATCTTTCGGATTGTTTTTTGGGTTTCCACTTCATTGATTTCTGCTCTCAGCTTTGTTATTTCCTTCTGCCTTCCTATTTTTGGGTCCTTTTGTTGAGCACTTTCTAGTTCTATTAGCTGTGTCATTAAGCTACTCAGGTAAGCTCCTTCTTCCTTCCTGATGTGTGCTTGCAAAGCTATAAATTTTCCTCTCAGTACTGCTTTTGCTGTGTCCCATAAGTTCTGATAGTTTGTGTCTTTATTGTCATTTGTTTCCAGGAACCTTTTGATTTCCTCCTTGATTTCAACTCGGACCCACTGGTTATTGAGTATGAGGCTATTTAACTTCCAGGTGTTAAAGTTTTTCTTCTGAGTTCCTTTGGAATTCACAAATAATTTCAGAGCCTTGTGGTCAGCGAAGGTAGTCTGCAAAATTTCTATTCTCTTGATATTATGGAGGTATGTTTTATGTGCCAGCATGTAGTCTATCCTGGAGAATGTCCCATGTACATTGGAGAAGAATGTGTATCCAGGTTTCTGGGGATGGAGTGTCCTATATATATCCATTAGGCCTTTTTCTTCCATTTCTTTCCTCAGGTCTAGTATATTCTTGTTGAGTTTCAGTCTGGTTGACCTGTCAAGTGTTGACAATGCCGTGTTGAGGTCTCCCACAATTATTGTGTTGCTATTGATATTATTTTTCAGATTTGTCAACATATTAGACTTTTACCCCAGTTTATTACTTTTCTCTTCTTCAAATAAAACCACATATCTTGAACTATCTAGTCCTGCCTCCCAGTTAGAGGGGGAAATGGGGAGGCACCAAGACCAAACAGGTGCAAGACTACAAAGTAGTAAACTAGGTACAGAGGGGACCACATATTCTAGCAGCCCAGAGGTGAGGGAGGAAGATATGGGAGGTAGGACAAAAACGGAGGTGTAGGGAGGACAAATTGCTGGTGGCAATCCCCCTGATTTTATGTAAATATGTACCTATAATATTATTGTCAACAATACGTAAGCCACTATGATCAAAATAAAAATTATATTAAAAATGCTCCTGGATTGGGGACCTTTTGGGACACCAGGGATTGAACCCAGATCCATCCTGGGTCAGCCACATGCAAGGCAAACACCCTAGTGCTGTGCTATCACTCCGCACCAGCCCAATCAACTAATTCTAACATTTTATATTTGGGTTGATTTTAGATGGTGGACCACAAGTTCCAATAGTGAAATTTCAGAAATTTGCTTTTGGAATGGAATATCCAATAAAGTATAAGATGGTAAGTGTTGCAAGTTTCAATTCAATATTATGATTGTGCTGGTTGGATACTCAATGCTGCAAGTACATAGTATTTATAAATTGGACCCTTTGGTACAACCATTTGACGTCCATAATAATCTTTGTACTACAGAGTATGCTGAGCACTCATTTGATGTCTGGCTTTTCATATGGTCCCCTAAGCCTGTGAGGATAAATTTCTGAGAGCAGAGTCAAGAATAAACTCTTGAACGCCACTGTGTGTGGCCCAAAAGCAAAAAAGAAAACAAACAAACAAACAAAAAAAAATGAACGTGGAGAAATTCAAGGGAGAGACAAGTAACTGAGAAACAGAAACACAGAGAAACAGCCAGACCCAGTTGGATGGAGCTGATCCTGTGCCACAGGCCGCACTCTGGGGGAAATCATCCTGCCCATACCTCAGTGGGAGTGAACAATCGGGGCATCTGTTGTGAAGTGAACCAGAATGAAGAGAGATTTCTTATGCCGGATCCAGTGACCACTGTGCAAAACTACCCTGAATCTGCTCTGCCCAGTCCCTGGACTCAGACCCCCACAGTGGGACCATCCTGGGAAAGGCGAACAACAGTGTTTGCTCTGAGCCCCTCACAGTCTCAAGCTAACCAGCACATTACCCATAGAGTAGAGCCACCTGAGTGTAAGCAACGTGGGGGGGACTTTGTGTGTGCCCTGCAACTTGAAGTTTTCTCAGACACCTCAGTACAAAGGATACCCCTGAGGGTCTGCGGGGTGCATATGCCCTGAGTCAACCTTCATGGCAGAGAGACACTAAGGAAGTCCAGAAACGAAAGAAGCAAAATACATGTCAGGAGTGCGGAAAGGTGATTTCTCAATCCTCACATCTTAATAGGCACAAGAGAATTCATACAGGAGAGAAACCTTTTACATGTCAGGAGTGTGGGAAGACTTTCACATTATCCTCATACCTTAATAGTCACAAGAGAATTCATACCGGACCTTATACATGTCATGAGTGTGGGAAGGCCTTTACTCATTCCACCTACCTTAATATTCATAAGAAAATTCATGCCGGAGAGAAACCTTATACATGTCAGGAGTGTGGGAAGGCCTTCTCTCATTCCTCAGGACTCTATATTCACAAGAAAATTCATACTGGACAGAAATATTATACATGTCAGGAGTGTGGGAAGGCCTTCACTCAATCCTCAGTTCTTTATCAATACAAGAAAATACATACCGAAGAGAAAACATATACACGTCAGGAGTGTGAGAAGGTCTTCACTCAATCATCAGGTCTTTATCAACACAAGAAAATACATACTGGAGAGAAACGATATACATGTCAGGAGTGTGGGAAGGCCTTCATTCAATCCTCAGTTCTTTATATGCACAAGAAAATTCATACTGGAGAGAAAACTTATACCTGTCAAGAGTGTGGGAATGCCTTCACTCGTTCCGATCACCTTAATAGTCACAAGAAAATTCATACTGGAGAGAAACCTTATACATGTCAGGAGTGTGGGAAGTCCTTCACTTGATCCGCAAACCTTACTAATCACAAGAAAATTCATACCAGAGAGAAACCTTATACATGTCAGGAGTGTGGGAAGGCCTTCTCTCAATCCTCAGGACTCTATATTCACAAGAAAATTCATACTGGAGAGAAACCGTATACATGTCAGGAGTGAGAGAAGGCATTCACTCAATCCTCAGGACTCTATATTCACAAGAAAATTCATACTGGAGAGAAACTTTATACTTGTCAGTAGTGTTGGAAGGCCTTCACTCAATTCTCATGTCTTTATATTCACAAGAGAATTATATTGGAGAGAAGTCTCATGCATGTCAAGAGTGTGGGAAGTCCTTTACTCTGTCCTCACAACTGCATGTTGAATTTTTTTTTTTGGTTTTTGGGCCACACCCGGCGGTGCTCAGAGGTTACTCCTGGCTGTCTGCTCAGAAATAGCTCCTGGCAGGCATGGGGGACCATATGGGACACCAGGATTCGAACCAAACACCTTTGGTCCTGGATCGGCTGCTTGCAAGGCAAACACCGCTGTGCTATTTCTCCGGGCCCTACAACCGCATGTTGAGATTCCCTTCTCGGTGGCAATTGGATGCCTCTCTGTTCTGTTTCCACATAGTTGTCTTTGCCTTAGATTATTTTCAGCGATTCCCCAAGTATTTTTTACTCTCTCATATCTTGAGATGGCCTTGCTGGGTGTTCTTGGTTGCTCCTGGTCCTGTGCTCCTCAACCAATTCTGGTTCCCTCAGAGAACAGTATGTGATAGCTGTGATTGAACCTGGGTACACTCCTTCAATGTAAATGCCACTTCTTAGGAATACTAAGAAAAACATTTTTTCTTTTGGGAGTGACCCAGTGATTGTTATGGATTACTCATCTTTATTCTCAGGTATTATTCCTGGCAGTGCTTTGGGTAGTATATGTGTTGCCAGAAATTGAATTCGGTTCAGCCACTTGCAAGGTCAATACCTCCCAAGCTGTCATAAATCTCAGTCCCACTAGAAAATTTTGTTTGTTTCTTTCTTGGGTCACTCTCAGGATCCTCAGGGGTTACCTGTGTTGAGAAATCACTCATGGCAGGCTTGGGGAACCATATTCAATTCTACCAATGGGACTGGTGTCCTTCTTGTATTGTCAGCATGCAAGGCAAATGCCCCACCACTGTGCTGTCACTTCGCACATAGAAATATATTTTTGATTTGTATGTTTACCATATTTTCTGGCGTATAAGACAAAGAGGCATATAAGACTACTGCCTAATTTTACAGTTAAAACATAGGCTTAGGCCTATATTTGCTGTATTAGATAGAATGTTCCTTGCCACAACTGTATCTTCCACAGTGAGCCAATCAAAACAAGCAAAGGTCCAAAGGTTATACTGTAATAGATGTCCTCTCTGCCTCTGGCCAATCTGAGCAGACTTTTTACAGTATAGATTCGGGTCCAGAACATTGTCTAGTTTGCATGCATAAAAGGCCTGCTTGAATTGGTTGACTTAGAGAGGCGGTATGAGCAGCCTGGCAGTGATTTGTGCAGGATCGATGTGGAAAATTCGTTTTGTGGCAATATTCAGACAATTTTTGTTTAGTGGCATATCGAAACATTTTTCAGGATATACTCTGCATATAAGATGACTCCCGATTTTTGGTTTACTATTTTTTGTTTCAAAAGTCGTCTTATACACCGGAAAATATGGTAAATTGTAGAAGAGTTAGCTCAGCAGAACCCTAAAGTGTATTTTTTATATTCCTCATTTTGATTCTCTTAATCTGTTTTCCCTATTCTTTTTTTGTTTGTTTTTAGACTACACCCAATGACACTCAGGGGTTGCTCCTGGCTTTGCGCTTAGAAATTGCTCCTGGGGGCCAGTGAGTTAGCACGAAGGTAAGGTGTTTGCCTTGCGTGCAGAAGGACAGTGTTTCGAATTCCTTAATCCCATATGGTCCCCAGAGCCTGCCAGGAGCAATTTCTGAGCTTAGAGCAAGGAGTAACCCCTGAGAGATGCTGCGTGTGACCGAGATACCAAATAAAAGAAAAAAAAGAAAAGAAATTGCTCCTGGCTGGGGGGCTATAAGTGATGCCTGGTAATTGAACTGCGGTCCATCCTAGGTTAGCACTTGCAAGGCAGGCGCCTTATTGCTAGACCCGTTTTCCCTATTCTTTAGGCTGAGTTAGTATCTGAAAACAACAACGAATATATAGTTACTTTGTGGCCTATTCAACCAGGTTTGATTCAACTCATTTTTCGTGTGTTTGGTTTTGGGCCACAACTGCAGTCTCACGTGCTACTCCTGGCTCTGTGCTCAGAAATTATTCCTGGCCAGCTATGGGAGTCATAGAATGACAGATCATTGATGACAGGTCAGCACATTCAAAATACCTTCCCTGTTGTTTCTTTTCTTGACCCACTCAAATTTTTTACTACTTTTAAAAACTGGTGATGGGTGAGCCCATAATATCATTATAACAGTGTCTCTTTGATCAGTTTCTATTCAGTTTTTTGTTTTTTTTTTGTTTTTGTTTTTGTTTTTTGCTTTTGGTGCTCAGCCGTTACTTTTGGCTATGTGCTTGGAAATCACTTCTGGCAGGTTCAGGGGACCATATGAGAATCTGGAAAGTAAGCCCGGCCAATCCCAGGCCAGAAAGGCAAATGCCCTACTCTTGTGCTATCTCTCCGGCCTTGCACTCAGTTAAATTTATTGAGGTTTTTCGATCAATCCTGGCAGTGCTCAGGGTTTACTCCTTGCACTGTGCTCAGAAAATTTTCCTGTCTGGAGAAGGGGACATAGGGGAGGGATATCAGAGACCCAACCTGGACCAGCTTCATGCAAGGCTCAGCCCTCCCCATTTTGCATTTTTCTAGCCTATCAACAAATTCTTACATTGCATGTTTGGGTTGGTTTTAGTATGCAGACCAGAAGTTCGGAATTCCACCTTCCTAAAAATTTCTTTTGGAAAGAGATCTCCAAAGAGGAGTGACTTGATAAGATTTGCAAATTTCAAATCAATATTTATATTCAGTTGCAGGACTACTCAGTGGTAGAAACACATTGGACTTGTACAGTGGGGCCCGTTAAGCCAGCTCTTTTACCACATCGATGTTCTCTGCACTGGCGGGAGTATCCAGAGCCTGTCATGAAGTCACCCATTAGTCTCACAAGTTCAAAAGTCAGTACAATGATTTGTGTACTTGAAAGGTCTTAATATTATTTTTCAGAGCCAAGGAATTCTGTGATTTGTGTGAGAAATGGTTTAGGGAGGGAAGAGATACAGTGATTTTGATTGATATAATATTAGGCCAAGTGTTTCAGCTGGCTCATTGTGAATTGGATGTGTATTCCAGTGGGAAGGTCTCTTCTCACCATGTGTGGAGATGGAAACATGATTCTCATTCAGCACCGTACATGGACCCCAAGTCACATCAATTATGATCAGGGAGCACAAAGGCAGAGTAAACCAGAGCACTGGCTGGTGGGAGCCCCTAGTATAGAAAAACTGAAAAAAATAAAGTCAGCTCATTGTTATTTGGGAAGAACATGCCTAGAGTGAGACTTGTTTTTGTTTTGGAGTGATACCTGCCACACGCAAGGATTCCTCTGGTGTTGGGCCCATTTTGGAGGTCTGGGATTAATTCCTAACTGGATGCTCCTTGCTGTCCTACAGCTCTGACTTCACTGAGGTATTAAAATTCACATGTGGTCGTCTTCTTTCTGTTTTGTGGATCCCACCAGGCCTTAAGTTATATACTCTACTCATAGGTCCCAAATTGAGCCATAATCAATCCTCATATGAGGATGTGCTCTCAGAAATCATTCCTGGCAGCCCTCAGGGATCTCTGTCGGATGTCATGGATCAAACCTGGGTCCTTCCTGGGTTGACTGCATGCAAGTCAAATGCCCTACCCCTGGGCTATCGCTCTGATCCCAAGAAAGGAGTTTCTATCTGTGTGTTCATGTGTGTCTGGCCAGTGCCCAGAGTTGTGGCCCATCAGGCATTTCAGGCCTCAGTGCAGGCACTTCCAGTCAGGGCTTCTCTCTGGTGCTCACAGCAATGTCTTCTTAAAGAGATTTGTGACAATGGCCTTGCTGCAGCTCTTTATGAATAATATAGACAAGTGGAGATGGGACTGCACCTTTTGAAATCCTGTTCCCAGGTAGGGGGAGAGTGTGAGCTTAGAGAAAAACAGGGTGGGAGGACAGGCATGTGCAGCACCCCAGTGTCAGGGTATGACTTCTTGTCAAGGTGCTACACACTGTTATTTGAGGCCACTTTTGTCCTAGTTTGCTTTGTTTGGTTTGAGGGCCATACCCAATAGTGCACAGGCCTGGTCCCTGAATCTGTGTTCTTCGGTCACCCTTGGCATGTCTCAGACTCTATGAGGTCCTGGGTTCCAGCATTGATCTCCTGGTAATATGGACTCCTATCATGTTGCAAAAGAAATCCTTGACCCCCGAATTTCTGCCTCATCTGGGTTCATCTCTATTACTAATTTTTAGTTCTGGCACCACAACCAGTAGGGGATTCTCCTGACTCTGCTCTCAGATGTCCTTTCTACTCTGTGTGATGGATCATAAGAGGAGTCTGGGGTTCTCTCTGGGCCAGCCAAGTGCAAGGCAAGTTCCCTCCTGGCTGTTTACTAGGTCAGCACAACGTTCTTCATTTGCATTTTATTTAAGCTTCCAGATGGTCGGCTGATGCGTGGGCATATGTCTTCTCACTGACTTCATTTAGGACCATACACGGAAGTTTGCACACATTCCGGGTTCCTAAGTCAAAACTCTGGGTGAAATTATTTCTGATATACTAGAAACTAAGTTGCTGGGTCCTTTCCTGTGAATGCTGTTCCCTGTGGTTGTTAGGTATGATTTCTTTGTGCTGTTCTATCTCAGATTGTTTTGTTTTGATTAGAATTATATCCCATTTTTCGATACTCGGCTTATTCTTGACTCTGCACCAAGGAGGAGTTATTCCTGACAACATTAGGTGACCCAAGTCTAAACCAGAGATTGACCTTGGATCGACCCTGTCTGGAAACCCCTGGCTGTTTTGAATGTATGTTGGCTGAACTATAGGGATTTCTGGAGCTTGTCACCCAGGCTATTTAGAGGTGCCTATTTACATATTGACTTTCAAGCTGATTCCTTCTGACGGTAGGACTTGAGTCTCTTTAGGAAACCAGGAGGTTCCTTTTCTACTTCTTGAACTTGGGTGAGCTTGGGCCCTGACCCCTCCTGTGTGTGCTGCCTCAGGACATGGTGGCCTTCCCCGATGTGGCTGTGATCTTCTCCCCAGAGGAGTGGCTGTGCCTGGACACCTCTCAATGGAAACTCTACAGAGATGTGATGTTGGAAACCTACCAGCACCTGCGGGACATAGGTAAGAGCTGCCTTGGTGCACCTGTTAAACAGTCCCTCGGAGAGAATCAAATATTCGTCAGGTATCTGCATTCAATAGGGGACCTGACTTTGCAGTTCCCCAAAGACAAGCCCCTCCATATTGTTTTAACCTCCCAGGTTTGACTTTCTATCTTAGTAGATTCCAGTTATATAATTGTAAATGTCATTCCACGGTGCTAAGAAATAGTGCATTGTGTATGGTGTTTGCCTTGACCTCTGTGCACCGGATTTGATCCAGGCTGCACATTGATCTTGGAAGCCTCCAGGGATTATTCTTGAACCTAGGGCTAGATTTCTGCCTGAACCACTGTGAGTACATCCTACATTTCTCCCAAATGCAAGCCATTTAATTTTTGTAAGTTTGGGGAAGATCGTGACCATACATGGGAGTACTCAGAGCTTAGGAACTACTCCTGCCATTATTCGTGATCACTTGGAGTGCTACCAATCAAATGACTCTACCAGTGTCCAATTTCCCATGAGTCCTACTTGGTTGTGAGCACGTTTGACTTGGCTCATGAGTTATTTAGGTTATCAAGACATCAGCGCCTCCCTGTCATCTTTGGCTGGTGTAATGCAGGCAATCAAACCTGAGGATTCTGTACTCAAAGTATGTTTCCTAATTGTACTGTTTCCCAGGCCCTACTTTTCTTTTGTTGTTTTGTTTCTTTTGTTTTGGTGTTGATTCTTTTGGGGTATACCCAACAGATCTCAGGCTTTCATCTGGCTCTGCACTCTGGAGTCAATCCTGGCATGGCTTGGTAGTGTTGGGGATCAAGCCCTGAGTGTCCCTGAAGAACCTACATGCCTCTATCTTAAATTATCAGTATAATGTCACGATCTGCTTGGTCCAGACACTAAGGGAATGCCAGAATAATGTGAGTTCAATGAATTTGGCGGTGAGAAAGGGGCCATGTTCAGAAATGATGTGCATCTAAATCCAACTTTATTGAATACTATAAAGATGTTTTAAACAAGACTTCCATGTTTGTCTCTAACCATGAATCATTCCTCTGGGCAGGACAGTGCAGGGTGAAGCCTGCGCTGATCTCCTGGTTGGAAGAAGGAGCCCTTGGTAAGCTGCAGAGAGGTGTGTTTGAAGGTGAGTGTGAGACAAGCCCAAGACTCAGACCTTGTGGAGGACTGTGGTAGCTTCCTGGACACATGTAAAATGTGGGTGTTGAGCAGTGTGTGTTGGTCTCCTGGATCAGGGGTGCATTACTTCTCCTGATCCAGTTTACAGCTCTTGATGCTAAGGCCCACAATGCTGTGGAGCTTGGCTTTCTTGACTTTGCTCTTTCTGGTTGCCTGGCTGTCAGTTTTTGTGAATCTGGATCCTCAACCACTTTCTATGCTTCTATGCTAATTATACAACCCCATGTTGGGGTTCTCTTCTCAGGGACAGCTGGACACCCTTGTGTTTTATGTGTCCACAATCTTCTTTTTGCTTTTGGATCAAATTCAGTGATTCCCCAATTTTTTTCTCTCATTTAATTTGTTTGTTTGTTTGTTTGTTTGTTTGTTTTTGGGTCAGACGCTGCAGGGCTCATGGGTCACTTCTGGATCCCTGCTCAGAAATCACTCTTGGCAGTCACGGGAGAGAAGCCTTATACATGTCAGGAGTGTGGCAAGGCATTTGCTCAATCCTCAGCCCTTAACAGACACATGAAAATTCATACAGGAGAGAAGCCTTATTCATGTCAGGAGTGTGGAAAGGCATTTACTCAATCCTCAGCCCTTAACGTACACATGAAAATTCATACAGGAGAGAAGCCTTATTCATGTCAGGAGTGTGGAAAGGCATTTGCTCAATCCTCAAACCTTTCTGATCACATGAAAATTCATACAGGAGAGAAGCCTTATTCATGTCAGGAGTGTGGAAAGGCATTTGCTCAATCCTCAGCCCTTAACGTACACATGAAAATTCATACAGGAGAGAAGCCTTATTCATGTCAGGAGTGTGGAAAGGCATTTGCTCAATTCTCAGCCCTTAACAAACACATGAAAGTTCATACAGGAGAGAAGCCTTATTCATGTCAGGAGTGTGGAAAGGCATTTGCTCAATCCTCATACCTTTCTGCTCACATGAAAATTCATACAGGAGAGAAGCCTTATTCATGTCAGGAGTGTGGAAAGGCATTTGCTCAATCCTCAAACCTTTCTGATCACATGAAAATTCATACAGGAGAGAAGCCTTATTCATGTCAGGAGTGTGGAAAGGCATTTGCTCAATCCTCAACCCTTAACAAACACATGAAAATTCATACAGGAGAGAAGCCTTATTCATGTCAGGAGTGTGGAACGGCATTTGCTCGATCCTCAATCCTTAACAAACACATGAATATTCATACAGGAGAGAAGCCTTATTCATGTCAGGAGTGTGGCAAGGCATTTGCTCAATCCTCAGCCCTTAACGTACACATGAAAATTCATACAGGAGAGAAGCCTTATTCATGTCAGGAGTGTGGAAAGGCATTTGCTCAATCCTCAACCCTTAACAAACACATGAAAGTTCATACAGGAGAGAAGCCTTATTCATGTCAGGAGTGTGGAAAGGCATTTGCTCGATCCTCAAGCCTTTCTGATCACATGAAAATTCATACAGGAGAGAAGCCTTATTCATGTCAGGAGTGTGGAAAGGCATTTGCTCAATCCTCACACCTTAACACACACATGAAAATTCACAAAAGGGGCCGGATCAATAGCATGGAGGTAAGGCATTTGTCTTACATGCAGAAGATTGGTGGTTCCAATTCCGACATCCCATTTGGTCCCCTGAGCCTGCCAGGAGATATTTCTGAGCATAGAGCCAGGAGTAACTCCTGAGTGCTGCCAAGTATGACACAAAAACCAAAGGAAAGAAAAAAGAAAATTCACAAAAGATAAAAGCCTTATTTGTGTCAGGAATGTGGAAAGGTGTTTGCTCAATCCTCAAAGTTTCTTAGGCACATGAATATTCCTGGAGAGAAGCTTTTAGCCTTATTTGGACTGTAGCACAGCCTTCTGTAAATCTCAAGACACATTTCAATTTATATAGGAGATAAGCTTTATTCATATCAAGAATGTGGGGAGGCATATGCTTATTGCTCATAGCTTGTTAGACACATGAATACTGGAGAGAAACTTTACTTATATTAGCTGAGTGTGAAAAAGACTTCACCCAAACCTCAACCGTTTCTGGGTAGTACATTACTGATTCGTACTGATAAGAAGACTTACTCATGTCAGAAGTATGGAATGTCCTTCAATAAATCCTCAAAACTTAATTTCCACAATTACATTCAAACGGAAGTTAAGTCTTATACATGTCAGGATATGGAAATGCCTTTGCTTAGTCCTCAAACCTTTCTATACACATGAATGTTCATACAAGAGAAGAGTGCTATTGTCTGGAGTGGGGGAAGGCTTATACTTTCTGCTCAAGCCTTCAAAAGCATAAGAAAATCTATCCTGGAAGGAAATGTGATTTATTAGAAGTGTGGATATTTTTTCACTGATATTGAAACTGTTTTATAGATATGAAATGTATTTGATTTTCTGAGAACCTCATGCAAAATGGTTGGTATTGGCCTTGCAAACCACTGTCTGGGGTTCAATGCTACAATTCTGTAGGGTTTCTCAAACTCAAAGGTATGGAGAACAGAGTCAGGAGTTACTTTTGAACATCATAGGGTGTCGCCCCATGAAATTCACTAACATAAAATTTAAACAAGACAATATTAACTTGAGAGAATGTGGAAAGGCCTGTTTACTTCTGAATTATTAACTGCATACAATTTATAGTTGGGAAATGTATTTGCCTTGGTAGCAGCCAACCAGGGTTTGAACCTCGACATTTCCTATGGTCTCCCAATATGCCAGGAGTAAAGGTTCCTATAGCAACGAATACAGCTGCATAACCTCGTTACTTGGCAGCTTTCTATTTATGAAGCTCTTTGACCCTTTCACTACTCTAGATCTGTCAGTTTTATAGCTGTAACATATTGGTCAATCAGTTATTTCTGCGTATGTCTCCTGATCACATTTATGTTAGGCTAATGTCTGTGTTGTACATAGCTCTGTCCATTTCTGTGTCCTACATGGCTCTCCTACATTTCCCCTCTTCTGCCTGTCATTCAGCAAAACCTTTTCTTTTTTTCTTTTTTTTGGTTTTTGGGCCACACCCATTTGACGCTCAGGGGTTACCCCTGGCTATGTGCACAGAAATTGCTCCTGGCTTGGGGGGACCGAATGGGACGCCAGGGGATCGTAATTAAGCTAGCAGTTGCATGGAGTCATTGACACTTCCATTCCCATCCTGGTTATTCTCACTCAACAGATAAAACCTTAGCTGAAATCCTTCTCTTTAATCATACTAAATTGGTCATGCTCCCAACAGAGATGGTGGAATGTATATTTTTCTTTTCGTTCTTTTTTTCTTTGTTTTTGGGCCACATCTGTGATGCTGAGGGATTTCTCCTGGATATGCGTTTAGAAATCGTTCCTGAGTTGGGGGACTATATGGAACACTGGTGGATCCTAGGTCAGTCGCATGCAAGGCAAATTGCCCTACCAATGTTCCACTGCTCAGGGTCTGGGATGCGTAATTTGCCCTACCAATGTTCCACTGTTCAGGGTCTGGGATGCGTATCCCATGACAGTATGCTCCAAGGACGGAGAAACCCCATATCTCTTAGGCCAAGTGAATTCTTTTTCGAATGACCCCAATATTTACTGTGCCAGGGCAGGAGGGAAAAAACAAAAATACAAAAAGTACAAAACCTTGGTTATTTTTTATATAAATATATATATTACCTTCATTTATTATTGTTATTATTATTTTTGATTTACCAATCTATTTTGGTCGATTTCTCTGTTTGGGTGTGATTATTGAAAGTGTAGTCCCCAATTATACTTATATTTTTTTTCTCTTCCTTTCTTCTCTTTCGTTATGTGCTATGCCATGTTTCTCAATTCAAGACCATGGCGTGATTTTTGTTTGTCTGTTTTTTTGTTTTTGTTTTTTTCTATTTGTTTGTTTGTTTGTTTTGTCTGCTCTGTGTGGTGCTTATCGATATAGCTGGAGCCCTCACTGTATATTTGACACTTCTTTTGGTACTAGTGGAGTGTTTCACCTTCTTTTTTTCCATCTCCCAAATTGATGAGGAGAGCCTTTAGAAGGACTCCGCCCATTTTCGGGGTATTAGACTCTTACCCCAGTTTATTACTTTTCTCTCCTTCAAACAAAACCACGCAACTTGAACTAGCTAGTCCTGACTCCAGTTAGAGGGGGAAATAAGGGAGGCACCAAGACCAAACAGGTGCAAGACTACTAAATAGTGGGTTAGATACAGAGGGGACCACATATTCTAGCCGCGCTGGGGTGAGGGAAAAGGAAAAGGGAGGTAGAACAGAAACGGAGGTGTAGGGAGGACAATTTGGCGATGGGAATCCCCCCTGATTTTTTGTAAATATGTACCTAAAATATTATTATCAACAATATGTAAGCCACTATGATCAAAATAAAAATTTATATTAAAAAAAAAGTAATGTTATTGGTGGTGGGAATCTTGCACTGATGAAGGGAGGTGTACATGACTGTAATCATACAACTACAATCATATTTGTAATCACGGTGTTTAAATAAAGACAATTTAATAATAAAATAAAAGAAAGGAAAGATATGACTTTGGGCTTGATTCAGGAGTCAAATGGGGAAATATGTATATTTCCTTATATGTATTTATTTGCGAACAATCATTGCCTTGAGCTTGATTCCACACACAAATGCAGGGTATGTATATTTCTTTATATGTATTTATGGGTAAAAATGTTGGACTACAACTATGAATCAGGGATAGTGGACTACAATCTAGTCATTGTCTCCTAGCACCCCAACATTAATTCGTACTCTTAATAAAGGCAACCCAGAAACTCACATGATTTGTTAAACTCTGCTTACAAAAAGTAGCAGTTAATGCACCATTAGAAGAAGCTTGGCTGACTGAATGAGATTCAATATGCTGCTTAACACCTCAGCTAGAATTTTGACTCTGATTTCTTGTGCAAACACACACACACAGAATTACCCTAACAGACCCACATTCAGATTTGTATTACACTCACAGAGACAAAAAGGGTATTTATTTAGGAGTATGTCTTCAGAAATTTTCTCTCTCTGGCATGATGTCATAAATATGCTGGATGTAGACATAGTTGAAATTTTGAACGTTTCCTTCTGTGTTGGAAGGATGGAAAAGTTTCAGTGATCAAATGTTTAATAAATGGTGGCTCCTTGTGCAAATCCCACTTCTCCTAAAACCTTGGCTATGCATTGCTTTCACTTGTGATTATTCAATGTATTAAAATGTTTCATTTAGTTTAGTGATTTACAAAGTCTCATCGAGTTTTAGCACATCATATTTCAACATCAAACCTACACTGGTGACAGCTCCCATCATCAGTACTCCCGTACTCCCTCATGATCCACCTCACCCCATCCCTTCCTGCCACCTTCACAGACACAAGACAGTTCTGTGGTTGTGTTCAGGTCCAGGGTGGAAAAACAAGAACTTGCACTTGAAAGAAAGCAAAGCACAGCTTTACCTGTACACTGGCAAGCCCCAACCTGACTGATTTGGGTCTTCTGTCAGAAAGCAACCCAACCCCTACCCCACGAGATGCAATCAAGTTTATACAGTTTTTCAGAAAAGGCAACTTTATTCTCTTAAACTTGAAACTAATATTCAAATGTCTAGGGGATTTTCTACAGTCCTGCTATCTTAGCCCTAACAAGATATCTGCTATGACACGTGTTCTGGGATGCTGTTTATTGATTATATAAAGACCACAAAGATACGTGAGAGTTTTCCAAATGGAAACTTGGAATTGTTAGATATAAATCAAATAAATGGTGTCCCTTATGGTCTAGTCTTCATATTCCCTCCTATTTGGGGACCCTGAGTAAAATCTTTGACTATCCTTATAGTCTCTTGTCTCCATCCATAACTATTGGTACTTACTGGGACCTTAGCACTAGCTCCATTACTGCACCTATGTGAGCCTGGATAATTTGGATGAGTAGATTCATTATGAGAGAACATACTCAGAGCATGAGGGGGATTCAGTGAACCACTGCTGATATGAGGAGGTGGAATCTTTCTTTTGCCTTTCTTGCTCTTGAAAACTGGCATTTACCCACTGCAGAGGCCCCTATTCTGTTTGCATAGATACAACACTACCCCCTAGGGCCATGCACAACCCCCTTGCTTCAAAAGTGCAGTTTTAATCCCCTGCTCTTTTAGAGAGTGACCTCTGCTAGGGAGGTATAGTCCTACAATTCAGCACCAGCTGAATCCACAACTGGATCCACCTTTAAATAAGACACTACTCCTTGAATAAGACTTTAATCATTATTGGATGCTGAGTCGATAAAACCCTCCTCATGGTTGGCAGTAGGGATAGACAATCGAGAGAGTTTGTGGGCAGTTGGAGGAGCAGGAAGAGTTTGTGGGCAGTTGAAAGAGAGTGAGTTGGAGGAGTAAAGGGAGACTTGGTCGGCAGTTGTAAAAGAAAGTTGGATGGTCCCACACCCAGCTAGCTCTGTCTCCCTCTTTATTTCTCTCCTGCCTTAGGAGCTTGGCATAGGCCCCTGACCTTCTCTAATCAATAAGACTGTGATATTTATCAGAGTCTTGCCTGCAAGACCCCAGGGTCTCCAGCAAAGTGGGCCCATCTAGATTGAGTCAGATATGACAGGGAGGCACCTGTTCCTCTAGCAAGCCTATTGAGAAATGGAGTTACGCCAAGTCTGTCTTCACTAGTCAGCAGAGCTCTCTGAGCTGTTAGTTCCATGTGATGAATCAAACCCTTGACTCTTCTTGAGGTTGAGTACTGGTCTCTAACCCTTTTTACACTGTTCTTTCCTCCACTGGGATATTCATTAGAGTCATAGCTGGCAACTCTCTTCCCAATTGGGTCAATAACCAAAGCTGGGGCCCGGAGAGATAGCACAGCGATGTTTGCCTTGCAAGCAGCCAATCCAGGACCAAAGGTGGTTGGTTCGAATCCCGGTGTCCCATAAGGTCCCCCATGTCTGCCAGGAGCTATTTCTGAGCAGACAGCCAGGAGTAACCCCTGAGCACCGCTGGGTGTGACCCAAAAACCAAAAAAAAAAAATAAAATAACCAAAGCTGGGGGTGGTATGCATTCACTGCTTCCTTCTACATTGGGTCCATAGTTCCACCCATTTTAGTCCACCTGCTTCAGTTTTATCTTTGGCCCATCTTCTGAAGTGTTTTGGGCAGTTCATTTCTGGTCCTCAGTTTTCTTCCTCTAGTGACTTCTTCAGGTAAGACGCATGTATCTGGATTTCATCCACTTTTACTGCAGTATGACTTGTGGAAATAATCCTTCACAGTCTTTTCTAGCAGAGTCTAACTAGGTGTCTGAGGACCCACACTTGGTCTCTGGGGCTGAAGTTGTGGGGAAGGACTAGCTCGTTATCCTGCAAGGCCTCCATGCTCCTGTGAATTTTGATCAGATCGGCAAAACAATTTCCCTTACTCAAGGCAGAGAGGTGGGGATTTCCCTTCTTTTGCAAAAGGACTAAATACCTTTGGGGGAACACCTTACTCTTAAAAGGGCAAAGAAAAGGAGATCTGCAGGCAGCTTCTCTCCTATAGCACCAGTGGGATTTCAGTGAATCCACTTTTGGGAGAGTGGGTTGCAAAGTGGCAAAATATGAAATATGAAATAATGAAACCACACACAAGTATGTGGGGTTAACATATCTGGTAGGAATGCGACACATTTAATTTTTTTAAATGGGGTTTTGTCCTGGCCCGCAGGAGAGGTTATTCTTGGGTGTAGAGGGGTTCCAGCCTGAAATAGAATGGGGGGGGAGAAGAGATGGAGATCAATTAAAGAGCCTTATCAGGTCCCAGTTTATTGATCTGTACAGGCTCTTTTTAAGCACAATTTTACAGGGGTGGAGAGAAAGCAGGTTGGAACAGACTGCATTACAGAGGTCATCTTGTGGGTAATCTTTACATGCCATCTTTACATAGGAGCACAGGAACATCTCAAGGTTAGTGAAGTTGCAGGGATGTCACAAGCTTCCTGGAATGTTTGACTGATAGGACACTGTGGTATTTCTTTGGGCTCTGGGGCTAGCCAGTGCCTTAGGTTACGTATTCCAGCCACACAAGACTAGTTTGTCCTACTGAATTTCATATTAGGGTTTGGTCTCTGGCAAGGTTTTATGGGGTAAAGCCAGTCACAGGTACAGAGGAGAATGTTTACAGTCATAAAGCAAAGTTTCACAATACTTAATATGAGTGTGAGCTGTAAGAATTCTAAGTTACAAAAGAGAAGGTCACAACCCAGGGCAGCTTTTAACAACTAACTTCAAATGCAAAATAAGAGATTATTAAGAATTAGAAAAAATCTAAGAAGGTTGTCTTCAGAGGTGAGCTCTATTGTTTTAGAGGTCAAGGAAGAAGCCAAATCCCCTAAGGTGCAGTTCCCATTTGCTGACAAGGGTCAATAGCCCAGAATCTGTACTCTGGCTGTGCCCTTGACCACCAGACACTGAGGCTGCAAGGACATATTTGAAAAAGAGAAAAAATAGTGTCTTTGATATTGGTGCTAAATATTATCCAGACAAGAGTTACTCTAAGTAATCTTTGGTGCTGGGATGTCTGAAAAGAATTTGAATGAGGCCTTATTTTTCCCTGACATTATACAAAGGAGAGATAGCTAAATAATGACATAAAATGTATTACCAAGCATGGATTTATCTCTTCGGGAATTTCTCAACTATCCACACAGGGGAGAAGACTTCCACAGTGGGCCTCTGGAGGAGCCCCACGGGGGCTATTTCAGCTCTCCACACCAGGGAAATCTAGGGATACATCTGGTGTGCTGAGTTCCCCTTAAATGGAGATGTTTTTGCATGCTGTGGCAGAGATCCCTAACCATCCCCTACCAGTCACAACTCAATTTGTTTAAGGACTCTTTTAGGTTCTGATTCATTCTCTCCACTAGCCACTACTCTGGGTTCATAGGCACAGTGCAGTGTAAATTCCAATTAATGGAATTAATTGTGAACCACACCCATTGGGGAATCAGGTGTTACTCCTGACTCTGTGCTCAGAAGTCACTCCTGCCAGGCTCGGTAGACCATATGGGTTGCTGGGGATCAAACTCAGGTCTTTGATAAAGTTCTAGTGGTATGCACTCTAGCAGACCTAGGCCAATGCCCAGTATCACTAGGTCCACTGAGCACTTCCAGGAGCAATTCCTCAGTCTAGAGGCAGGAGGCTAAAATGCACTCGGGGTTGTTTCCAAAATGATACACACAAACTAGCCTAATTCTGCTCCCAAACCACATCTCTGTCCTTGGTACTACGAAGAGAATGAAGGAAAATTCAAGGGCCAGTGAGTGAGCCAAAACCTGTGCTTGTCCAAATCAACACATGTTTACTCCAAAAAATATCTCCCCTTGAGCAGATAAAAATGACCTGACTTCCAATCCCTATGCCTTCTCGAATAATATCTTGCTCATATTTCCCTCTTAAATTCACAAGCCATGGAACTGCAGACATATAGGCTTCAAAAGTGCAACTTGTTTATAAATAAAAATGTGGGAGGATGGAGGAGGCGAGACTTTGCAGACTGAAGAACAAAAGATCTGAAATGGATGGAATGAAAAACAGGGTGTAGATGGGGCTAGTACAGACAGGGCCAACCCAGGGTCAATCCCTGGTATATAGTTGGGTTCCTTCATGTTGCCAGGAGTAAATCCTCAGTGAAGAATCAAAAATAAGCCCTGAGAACTGGCAACATGGGAAAAAATTCTATACAAAACAAAACAATCTTGAGATAGCACAGCAAAAAAAAAAACAAAACTAAAATCATACTAAGACCCACAGGGAAGTGCACGTGCAGGAAAGGACCAAACAACACTATTTGCAATAAAGCAGGAAATTCTTCACATAGAATTAAGAGTTCGGAACCATGAGAGTGTTCCAGAGCCCCTTTGAGAGTTCTGAGTGAGGACAGCAAAGAGACAAGAGCGAGGGTATTTACCAAGGAACTGGGAGCAGCAGCAAAATACAAAAGAATTTATCTGAACATACAGAACAGCATGGGTACACTTTCCTTGGAATAGGAAGGAAATTGAATACACTTTCCTGCCCCATACAGACCCCAGACAGCTTGTCTGGTCCATCACACAGAGCAGGAGGGCCACCTGAGTGCAGAGCCAGGAGAATCACCTATAGGTTGTGGGGCTAGAAACTAAAAATCAGTAACAGGGCTTTTCTTTGGCTGAGGCAAAAATGATGCTTCAGAGTATAAATTCTAAGATCATGGAAATCGTAGAATCATTAGTTATATATATAAAATTACCACTTTTTTAATTTTATTTTTGGGCCACACCCAGCGTTGCTCAGGTGTTTTTTCCGGCTGTCTGCTCAGAAATAGCTCCTGGAAGGCACGGGGGACCATATGGGACACCGGGATTCGAACCGACCACCTTTGGTCCTGGATCGGCTGCTTGCAAGGCAAACACTGCTGTGCTATCTCTCCGGGCCCCATTAGTTATATATTAACAGTCCATATTTTATGGATTCCAGAACCCCATAGAGTTTGAGACCTGCCAGGGGTGATCCAAGAACTATGATTCAGGATCCAGGCCCGAACACACTCGGTGGCCCTCAAACCAAACAGAAAACTAGGACAAAAGTGGCCCCAAATAGCAGAGTCCACCATCTTGGCCAGGAGCCACACGCTGATGCTAGGGAACTGACAATCCTGTCCTCCCACCCTGTCCCTCTCTGAGTCCATACCCTCCCGCGCCCTGGGAATGGGACTTTAGATGGTGAGGCTCCTTGTTCTCCTGTCTGTACTCGTATTCAAATAGCACCAGCAAGTCCCTTTGCAGGAAGTCTGGAAGGAAAGATAGAGCTATGAACACCGTCCAAGAGCACAATCCCCTGCTTTACCGAAGAGCCTGCACTGAAGCTTAAAAGACCCTGATGAGCTGCTTAACTGGGCACCAGCTCAGACCACTCAGGTAGATGCGGACAGAGACCCCTTCCTCTACTGAGGACACAGAAGCAGGTTGGGATCAGGCTGTGAACAGGACCACTGGCCTCGCTCTACAGGGTGAAAACTGCAGTTCTGAGCCCCCTTCAGGCTGGCAGCAGACAGCCCTTGCATCACCCTGGAAGTGCATCTCCAGGAGAACAAGGTGGAAATGGGACAAACCGTCCCTCTGCTAATCTTCTGCCATATGGGTTTTCTCTCTCTATCTCTCACACACATTGCTAGGAATGATCTGTGTGCAGAGCAGGACTAATAACAAGCTTTAAGGAATTAAAGGAAGTGAGAAATTAAAAATATACCTTGCATAATCCTGATATGAGTAAGACTCCTCTCCAATATGATTTCTTCTAGGAATACTACAGTGTCAGGAGTTAAGCTCACTCCTTCCCACAAATATTACATAAATAAGATTTTTTTCAGTATAAACTTTCCTATGAATAAGGTATGTGGTGCCAGTGAAAGCCTTTCCACATTACCCTCATGAAAAAAATTCTGCTTTTAATCATCTTCAATTTTTGTGCCACACCCCGTGGTGCTCAAAGAGTGTCTTTCCTAACTCAGTATTCAGAAATCACTCCTGGTGGGCATGGGGATCAATGCTGGTCAGTGGTGTGCAAGGAAAACTCTCTCAGCAGTACTACAGAACAATTCACCCAGAAAAAATTGTCAAGGAATGAAATGGATGTGTGGGGCATTGGATTCTGAACAAGGAGGAAAGCCATTTTGTGAGAACCTCCTGTTGTGAAGCACATCTTAGGCTTTCTCAAGTCTGCTTCCATTCACTCTGCCCCAAGCTACACGGCCATACCAGGTAGTCTATCTGGAAAGGACACTAGGGAGCAGAAGGAAGGTATCCTAGATAATAGCCAATTATTCTATTTTATTTTATATTTGGGCCACACCTGGAGTCCCTCAAGCTTATTACACCTGGCTCTGTACTCAGAGATCACTCATAGTAGCCGCGGGTGACAATATGGAATGCTAGGGATGGAATTCTGTCTGTCCTGGTTCAGCATCCTGCAAGGCAAATGCCCTACTACTGTGCTATATTGCTCTCGGCCCCATGCCAGTCATTTTAAAGACAATCAGAAACTAGAACCTCTCTATATCCCCTCCCTATATAATCTGACTTGTGGCCTGGGACGTAGTCACCTCCTCTGGGAGACCACTCTGGCCAGTCAGTATGGGGCTTACACCTGACTGACTAAAGTTTTGTTTAGCATTACTCCAATTGTGTGGTCTCTTCAATAAACTCCAGACACTGACTGATTAAATAGGAAATGAAGACTTCCCAAACTACTTAAGTACCTCATCAAGGTTGGAAGAAAAAAGGCAGGGAATGGATACCAGGACAATAAAGTCTCAAGATACATTGAAAGCAAAGAGTAATGGAAGACACCACCTTACCTGGTACCACAGGAGACCACAGAAGGCTGGACCTTCCCTCTCCCAGAGAGGTTCCATGAGGAACAATGTCCAGGAGAGGAATGTCAAGGATTTCAACTACCCCCAACCTGCTCCTGGCAATGACCCTAGCACAGGACTCTCACCTAGGTGAGAAACCCCAACGGCCATCTTTGGAGAAAGCCTAGAAAAGCCAACTTGGAACAAAGGACAAGTGTTGCCTGGGGCCCTATTGGCAGCATCTCCATTAAGACAGGGGGAATTTCCAGCTTTCATTATGGAATGTGGATTGGGGAGGGCTATGTCTGTGGAGAAACCAGAGCACTCTCCAGAGAACACACATGCTCCTTTTTTCTGTTTTTTTCGAGCCACATCCCATGGTGCTCAACACTGACTTCGGTCTGTGTGCTCAGACTTTCTTAGAGAGTTCAGGGAACAATGTGGGTTAGAGGGAATTGAACCTGGGCCGCCTCTTTGCACTACCAGTGACCCTTTGCTGCCCAGGCCTGACTTTCCTGTAAAGCACAAGTCCTGAACCTCCCAGGTGCTTCCCAGGAGCCAGAGCTGGAGAGAGCCATAGGGCCAGATTCCCCTCTAGGGGCTGCTGCCTCTTGACCCCAAATCCTTAGAGCCCCCGGGACCCCACATGCATCATTTGATTCTTTTCCTTCTCTATTGTTTATGAAAGTTCCCGCGTGAGAGTTCAAACCGTGTTCTCCCTCAACTACCTGCTTTCCATCACATCCCACATCATGGTCATTTTGGGGTGTTGATACTGAGCTGTGCTCACCCACATGCTAGACAAGCAGCCTCAGCTTGCTCTTTTTCATCTTTTATGGCTATCGAGATGATCCAAGTACATCACAGGAAGAATCACAAGATCAAACTGTCTGCTCTATCCATTGGTCCATTCCGGTCTCTAGGTCACCCCCTCCCCCAGCACCTCCCTGAGTGCCCCGCCTCGACATTTAACTGGCAGTGACCCTGGATTTGTTCATCATGACCCTCGATGCCAGAGAAGAAAAATGTTCCTCCAGACACCCCCTCACCCACGGGGATCTGCTCTCCAACCCAAGCTTTGGCGGTTAGTAGAACCACAGGGAAAAAAGGATGCAAGGAGGAGGGGAAAACATGGGTTCTGTAATGTCGCTGGGATGCCTTCTGCATTGTTCAAGGGCCAGGCTTAATGTTCACACCAGGCACCTGGCATAAAAGTTGAGGTTTTGCTTCTTCTTGACTTAGATTGTGTGATCCAAACCACTGTATTCTATAGATCATACGGAGATGGAGAGTGGGAACTAATCAGATCACATGTGCAGTGGAGATATACTGGTGTTTTTTTTTTTAATTTTTATTTATATTATTTGCTTTATTTTGGAGGGCACACTTCTGGCTTTGCGCTCAGAAGTCCATCCTCGTTTTCCACCAGGGATATCCAGCAGCATACCATTTTGGATTTTACTGAGTCAGTGAAGCTTCCTTTTGTTGCTTTTCAGCCACTTTCATTAGCCAGAGTTGAAGTTCAATCTGCTTGGGGTCAGGGTTAACATAAGAGTCCTTGTGCAAATTAACTAAAACATGAAAAGAAAACAGAGATTTTACAGGTGTATAACATTTCAACTATGTCCATGTCAAGAGTGTTTAAGATATCATGCTGAAGGGATCTTCCTGATACTTTCCTACAAAACTATCCTGTTTGGTTTTGTGAATATAATAAAAATCTGAATATAGGGACTGAAGTGGTAGTTCAGCCTTTAAGATGTTGAACTGCACAGTGAAAACCAGATCTATTCCAAGTTCCTCAAAAGGCCCAACAGGTATCACTAAGATAGAGTGGCCCTGTGGTGGCCAGAGATGAAATCTTCCCTCCAAACACACCTGCACCTCCAGACCTACCTACTTGCTATCAGGCTTTACAGAGCTGAATTCTGAAGTCACCAGCTTCAAGGCCATCAAGTTCCAGAAATTGACCAGGAGGCCCTGATGTCACTCCATTTCTGGTCAGGGGCCTAAAAACCAAGCACCAGCTAATAATGCATTTCCAGCCCCAGAAAAGGCAATTTCCACACTTCTGAGCTTGAACCCGCTCTTCCCCACAGCTGGGCTTCACAAGGTCTTAAAAAAAAATGGAGAAATGTAGGCGCCGACGAGGTGGCGCAAGAGGTAAGGTGTCTGCCTTGCAAGCGCTAGCCAAGGAAAGGAATGCGGTTCGATCCCCCTGCATCCCATATGGTCCCCCCAAGCCAGGGGCAATTTCTGAACGCTTAGCCAGGAGTAACCCCTGAGCATCAAAAGGGTGTGGCCTGAAAAACCAAAATAAAATAAAATAAAATAAAGAAAAAGAATTTACACTCAAAAAAATGAAGAAATGCAGGCCGAAGAGATAGCACAGCATTAGGGTGTTTGCCTTGCAGGCGACCAGCCCAGCACCAAAGGTAATTTGAATCCCGGCATCCCATATGGTCCCTGGTGCCTGCCAGGAGCACTTGCTGAGCAGAAAGCCAGCAGTAAACCCTGAGTCCACTTGGCATGGCCCCAAAACAAACAAAAAATAAAGAAGGTGTGGGGCAGAGTGATAGCAGAGAAGTCAGGCATTTGGCTTGCATGCAGCCAAAACAAGACAGACCCCAATTCAAATACCAGAATCCTATGCTTGTCAAGAGGAATTCTGAGTGCAGAACCAGGAGTAACAACTGAGAACTGTAGGGTGTGATCCAAAACCTAAGGAAAATAAAGTGGAGAATGGGGAAGGTGAACTGCTTGAGATTGGAGAAGTTCTTGGAGGAAAGAAATCACCAAGATTTCTTTGCCAGAACTAGGCCAGCCCCTATCACAACTATATTTAATAAAACAATGGTGTTCAGAGCCTCTCATTTTCAGATACTGTATATACTCGAGTATAAGCTGACCCAAGTATAAGCCAAACCCCCAATTTTACCCTAAAAACTGGGAAAACTTAGTGACGATATAAGCCAATGCTTCTCAAATAGTGGGGGGCACGTTTGACCTCGACACTGTCATAACAAGCTAAGCCCCGTGTTTATGTCTCTGTATGTCTCTGGAGCTGAGAGTTGCTGGGTCCTGCTTCAAACCCCGCTTCGAACAGCTATGCATTGCAAGATGTGCTCATTGTAGCCATTAATCTAGACATCACCTCTGATTAAAAAATCAGCTCAAATTATTTTATATATTTTTCTTGTGCTGGTTAAAGTTTCTTTTAATAAAGATACTATTTACAGTTGCGCAGGGGGGCACAAAAATGTTTTCTTCTTCCTAGGGGGGCATGACAGAAAATAATTGAGAAGCACTGCTCTAGAGAGAGGAATTGTAGTCCTGAGTCCCTGGGAGTCTAGGACAGGGGCTGACTGGTGCAGAAGTCCAGTAGCACATCAGTGCCACCTGCAGGACAGCAGCAGAACGGTCACTTGGAATCAGCCAGGAAGTGCCTCTGCCACAGGGACTTGGATCAAACTCTTGCTGCCACCTGCCATATGGTTTCCACACACACACACACACACACACACACACTGCTAGGACAGATATTTATGCAATGTAGGACTTAGCACTGGCTTTGAGGAATTAAAGGAAGTAAGGAATTTAATTAATATATTTTCACAATACTTACATAAGTAAGACCCCTCTCCAACATGATTTCTTCTAGGAATAGTATAGTGTCAGAGGTTAAGCTCAGACCTTCCCCCAAATCCATACATCGTTTTTATTCAATACGAACATTCTTATGAATAACGTGTAAGACCGTGGCCTTCCCACATCACCCACATTAAGAATTCTCTCTACTTTAGGGACTGGAGTGATAGCACAGCGGTAGGGCATTTTGCCTTGCAAGTGGCTGATCCAGAATGGACTGCAGTTTGATCCCCGGAGTCCCATGTGGTTCCACAAGGCAGGAGCAATTTCTGAGCACGTAGCCAGGAGTAACCCTTGAGTGTCACCGGGTGTGGCCCAAATAAAAATAAATAATAAATAATTGTCTCTACTTTAAAATTTTCTTCAATTTATATTTTGGGCCCTACCCTGTCGTGTTGTTCAGGAGGTTATTCCTGGCTTAGTCCAGAAATCACTTAGATCTGGAAATCACTCCTGGAGGGCATGGGGAACCCTTTACAGTGTCAGGGATCAATGATGGGTCAGTGGTGTGCAAAAATAACACATTTCCAGTGGAGCAACCATCCAGAAAATGTGTAAGAGTAGTGAAATGAATGGCAGAGGAAGTAAATGCCTCCTCACACTCCTGAAGGACCTCCTCAAGATTTGGAAGAAAGCTGGCAGGGAAGGACCCCAGGAGAATAAAGTCTTTTTCTTTTTTCGGTTTTTGGATCACACCCAGTAGCACTTAGGGATTACTCCTGGCTCTATGCTCAGAAATCACTCCTGGAAGGCCCAAGGGACCATATGGTATGCCGGGATTTGAATCACTGACCTTCTGCATGCAAGGGAAACACTTTCCCTTCATGCTATCTCTCCCGCCTTGAGAATAAAGACTTGAAATACTCTTCAAAGAAGGGACTGAGGAAAACTTGACCTGGGCCTACTGTAGGCCCATAGATAGCTGGACCCCCCCAAGGCTCCAGCAGGACCAGAGGCCAACTATCCCCACCCTGCCCCTGGCAACGACCCTGGCAGCAGCACTCTTAACCAAATTGGAAAGCCTAGGGGTGGGGTGGGGTTGGGAGAACACCTAGAAAAGCCTACTTGGAACAAAGAAGCCATTGGCTGGGGCCAGGGTGGCAGCATCTCCCCTCAAACCTGGGGGCTTTCAAGCTTTCATTGTGGAAAGTGTATCAGGGGAGCTCTTTCTCTAATGTGGAGCCACAGTCAGCAAGGTCAGGCTGATGGGGGCTCTGCAGTCAGAGCTGTCTCAGGCCTGACTTTCCTGCACAGCTCAAGTCCTTGATTCCCCCAATTACTTGCCAGGAGCCAGATCTGGAGAGAGTGAAGGAGACAGATTCCCTCTAGCGCCGCCTCTTCACCCAACTCCTAG
This sequence comes from Suncus etruscus, assembly GCF_024139225.1. NCBI lineage: Eukaryota > Metazoa > Chordata > Mammalia > Eulipotyphla > Soricidae > Suncus > Suncus etruscus. The sequence goes on along the minus strand of NW_026060297.1, from coordinate 65,790 downwards.
GAGGCACCAGGGGCCTCCCCAGCATCACTCGGTCTGTTCTTTCCTTGGTCCTGTCTGGAAATTCCCACCTGGGCTTGTTCAAGCCCATGATCTCCCTCGACCGCCCGCTTCCCCACAGATGATAGATCTATTTCCCATAGATCTAGATCATTGTGGGGTGTCGGTACTGAATCCCGCTCACCCACTCGCAAAGACAAGCGCTCTGGGCGGCAGATCCCTGCCCGACTCTCCTCTTTCTTGGCCTCTTCCGTCTATCTAGGTGACCCTTGATCCTCACAGGAACAAACAAAAGGAAATCAAATGGCCCATCCTTCTCCAAGGCCGCATCCCCGGACATCCCCGGACATTCCGGGGTCCCCCGACACTCACCTGGCCAAGACCCGGGGCCTCCACACAAGGGCGCTCAGAGCAGCCACTCAATGGCCGGAGAGGAAGATCGTTCCTCCAGATGCCCCCTGCGCCCTCGGGGACCCCATGACCCGCTCTTGGGTCCCAGGGAAGCAGCTAAAGGGACCAAAGCGGGGAAAGGGACTCTCAAAAGATGCTGAGAGTTCGATGATGTCACAATCACTTCCAGCCAACCTCTTAAAGGGACACCTTCAGTTTGGCATCCATCAGGCACTCCTTTTCTAAAAATTATCATTCAGCTCTTAATACAATTATGCATTTTACTTTCGAAAGAATTTCATTGCATGGACCAGAGAGATAACACAATGGCAGAGCCTTTGCCTTGAACACGGTTGAGCCAAGGCAGACCCAGGTTTGTTCCCTGGCACCCAATATGGTCCCCCAATAATGACAGCAGCAATTTCTGAGAGTAGAGCAGGGGTAAACCCTAAGTAAGCCGAATCTGACTTCAAAACAAAAACAAACAAAACAACAACAACAAATTTCAATTACAAAAGAACCAGGGAAATTGCAGTACTAGGGTTCCATGAGATAAAAACAACACCTGCATACTTTCTTTCTCTGCCCACAAAGCTGTTTCTCCTGTCTTGCTTTTCATCAAGTGCACATCGTGACAGGTCCATCTGGTGGGTGAAATGTGCCACCTTCTTCACATTTAAACCCCAAATTCCCAGGACAAGAGTGAGAGTGAAATGGGTAGGGCTTTTTTAAATATGGTCATATCAGCATAATCCAATGTTTAGCAAAGTGTTCTCTGAGAGGAATATTCCTATGACTGAATTTCTAAATGTTTCTATGCGGAAGAGTATGAATATAATTCTATTATGTATATATTCTCTTTATATATATTGGTTTTTGGGCCACACCCGGCTGTGCTCAGGGGTTACTCCTGGCTATCTGCTCAGAAATAGCCACCACCATGGCCCCAGGCAATGGGTCCTTTGTTCCAAGTGGCTTTTGTAGGTTTTCTCCCAACCTGCCCTCCAGGGTCTTTCCAATTTGGTTAACAGTCCTGTTGTTGCTAGGGTGGTTGCCAGGGGCAGGGTGGAGGTAGTTGAAGGTCTCTGACTTCCCTCCTTTGCCTCTGTTCCTGCTGGAGCCCAAGAGGGAGCAGGTCCAGCTATCTATGGGCCTGCAGTAGCCCAGGTCAAGATTTTCTCAATCCCTTCTTTGTTTTTAGAGTATCTCAAGACTTTATTCTCCTGGCGTTCTTCCCTGCCAGCTTTCTTCCAAACATTGATGAGGTCCTTAAGGGGTGTGAAGAGACATTTACTTCCTCTTCCATTCATTTCCATATATGTCACTTCTTTTTTTCTGAATGAGTTGCCCTATAGTACAACTTAGAGTGTGTTATCCTTACACACTACTGACCTATCATTGATCCCTGACACAGTATAATGTTCCCTATGTTCTCCAGGAGCGATATCTGAATACTGAGCCAGGAATGACCCTCTGAGCAACACAGGGTATGGCCCAAAAATGAATTGAAGAACATTTTATTTATTTATTTATTTTATAAAATCTCTTTTAAGCCCCATGATTACAAGTATGATTGTAGTTGGGTTCCAGTCATAAACAACACCCCAGCGTCACCAATGCAACATTCCTACCACCAATACCACCCCTCTGTCCTTTCGAACCCCGGCCTATATTCCAGACAGGCATTCTACTTCTCTCATTAAGATTGTCATAATAGGGCTCCGCCCTGCTGTGCCTTTGTTCACTCTGAGAACTTCAAGAAAAACTTCTCCTGCGCCTGTCTGCCTGTGTTTCTGAATCCCTGAAGGTCTCCTCAGAGGCCTAGGGAGCTCACCCCCAAAAACCTGCATTTTGAAGCTGCCCAATGAGTAAATTCTGTCTGTGGTTGACTAGAGAGCTGAGCTCTCTAGCCTGCGGAGGCTCCACCCTGCTGTGCCTTTGTTCACTCTGAGGACTTCAAGGGAAACTTCTCCTGTGCCTGTCTGCCTGTGTTTCTGAATCCCTGAAGGTCTCCTCAGAGGCCTAGGGAGCGCACCCCAAAAAAACTGTCAACTAGAGGCAGCAGATGAGCATTCACTTCACTTCATGGCTGCGCATTCTTTCTAATCAATTAACCGCACCACAACACGCAGGAAAAACCACACTACAAGCGTGACAATGGGGAAACCTCACAGGCAAACACCATGCACAGAGAATGAAGACAAAAGCTCGGATGACCTAATAAATTCCAACCACCTGATTAAGCTCTCGGATAAGGAACTTAAAATAGCAATATGGAAGATGCTTGAAGAACTCAAAGAAAGTGTAGATAGATCTTAACGGAACACAAAGACAGAAATCAGAAAACTCCAAACTGAAATAATAGATCTGAAAAACATGGTAGCTCAATTGAAAACCTCAATGGATGGCCTTGCCAGCAGGGTATCAGCAGCTGAGGAGAGAATTGGAGTACTGGAAGATATGATGCAGAAAAACTCAACACAACAGAAGAAATTGGAAAAGAACCTTAAGACAAATGAACAGGCAATGGAAAAAGTACTCAAAGAATGTGAACAGATGAAAATAGAAGTCTTTGATAAACTCAACAGAAACAACATAAGAATCTTTGGTGTCCCAGAGACCCAGGTAGGAGATCTCTAGGAAGAATCAACCGTCAAAGACATAATCAAAGAGATACTCTCAGAGTTAAAGAAAACATGCAATCAAATCCTGCATGCCCGAAGAGTACCAGCTAAAAGAGACCCAAAGAAAAACACCCCAAGACACATCCTCGTTAATGACAAGTCTATCTAGAGATAGAATACTGAAAGCAGCAAGATCAAAAAGGGAAGTTGCATTCAAAGGAGCATTCCCTAAGATTTACAGCAGATATATCCCAAGAAACTCTCAAGACCAGAAGACAGTGGTGGGATATTGTGACAAGACTGAATGAAATGAATACCTCACTGAGAATACTGCACACAGCCCGATTCATGTTCGGGTTTGAAGGAAGAATACGTAGCTTCATGGATAAACAACAGCTCAGAAAGATCAATAAAAGCAGAAAAAAATAAAAATCACATGATCATATCAATAGACTCAGAGAAAGCATTTGATAAGGTCCAACACCCATTCTTGATCAAAACTCTCAGCAAGATTGGAATGGAAGGAACCTTTCTCAATCTAGTTGAAGCCATCTACCACAAGCCAATGGCAAATATCCTCAATGGAGAAAAACTAAAAGCCTTTCCTCTAAATTCTGGTACAAGACAAGGCTGTCTGCTCTCACCACTCCTCTTCAACATAGTACTGGAAGTTCTTGCTATAGCGATCAGGCAAGAAAAGGATATCAAGGGAATTCAGATAGGAAAGGAAAAAAATCAAGCTCTCATTGTTTGCAGACGACATGTTACTCTACTTAGAAAACCCTAAAGACTCTAACAAAAGGCTTCTAGAAACAATAGACTCATATAGCAAGGTGGCAGGCTACAAAATCAACACACAGAAATTAATGGCCTTTTTATACACCAATAATGATAGGGAAGAGAAGGAAGTCAAGAAGGCAATCCCATTCACAATAGTGCCACACAAACTCAAATATCTTGGAGTCAACTTAACCAAAGACTTGAAGGACCTATACAAAGAAAACTGTAAAGCCCTGCTCCAAGAAATAAGAGAGGACACATGGAAATGGAAACACATACCCTGCTCATGGATTGGCAGGATTAACATCATTAAAATGGCAATACTCCCCAAAGCATTATACAGATTTAATGTGATCCCCTTAAAAATACCCATGACATCCTTCAAAGAAGTGGATCAAACACTTATGAAGTTCATCTGGAACAGTAAACACCCTCGAAAAGCTAAAGTATTCCTAGGAAAAAGGAAAATGGGAGGCATTATTTTCCCCAACTTTAAACTGTACTACAAAGCAGTAGTTATCAAAACAGCATGGTATTGGAATAAAGACAGACCCTCAGATCAGTGGAATAGGCTTGAGTTCTCAGACATTGTTCCCCAGACATACAATTACCCAATTTTTGACAAAGGAGCAAGAAATCCTAAGTGGAGCAGGGAAAACCTCTTCAACAAGTGGTGCTAGAAGAACTGGTTAGCCACTTGAAAAAAGCAAACATAGACCCCCAGTTAACATGTACGAAGGTAAAATCCAAATGGATTAAAGACCTTGATATCAGACCTGATAGTATAAGGCAGTGCTCCTCAAACTATTGCCTGCAGGCCACATATTGTATTTGTATCTGTTTTGTTTCTTCATTGCAAAATAAGATATATGCAGTGTGCATAAGAATTCGTTCATAAGTTTTGTTTTTACTATAGTCAGACCCTCCAATGGTCTGAGGGACAGTGAACTGGCCCCCTGTTTAAAAAGTTTGAGGACCCCTGCTAAGGTATAGAGAACAATACGTCGGTAAAACACTCCATGACATTGAGACTAAAGGCATCTTCAAGGAGGAAACTGCACTTTCCAAACAAGTGGAAGCAGAGATCAACAGATGGGAATATATTAAACTGAGAAGCTTCTGCACCTCAAAAGATATAGTGCCCAGGATACAAGAGTCACCCACCGAGTGGGAGAAACTATTCACCCAACACCCATCAGATAAGGGGCTAATATCCAAAATATACAGGGCACTGACAGAACTTTACAAGAAAAAGCATCTAATCAAAAAATGGGGAGAAGAAATGAACAGACGCTTTGATTAAAAAGAAATACAAATAGCCAAAAGACACATGAAAAAATGCTCCTCATCACTAATCATCAGGGAGATGCAAATCAAAACAACGATGAGAGATCATCTCACACCACAGAGATTGGCATACGTCACAAAGAATGGGAACAATCAGTGCTGGCGGGGATATGGAGAGAAAGAAACTCTTATCCACTGCTGGTGGGAAAGCCATCTAGTCCAACCTCTATGGAAAGTGATATGAAGATTCCTCCAAAATCTGGAAATTGAGCTCCCATTCGACCCAGCTATTCCACTCCTAGGGATATACCCTAAGAACACAAGAACACAATACAAAAACCCCTTCCTCACATCTATATTTATTGCAGCACTATCACAAGACAGGCTCTGAAAACAAACAAGATGTCCTTCAACAGACGAATGGCTAAAGAAACTGTGGTACATATACACAATGGAATATTATGCATACGTCATGAGAGATGAAGTCATAAAATTTTCCTATACATAGATGTACATGGAATTTATCATGCTGAGTAAAATAAGTCAGAGGGAGAGAGAGAGATGCAGAATAGTCTCACTCATCTATGGGTTTTAAGAAAAATAAAAGTATTTTTGAAACAATCCTCAGAGAAAATGAGAGAAGGGCTGGAACTTCCAGCTCACTTCATGAAGCTCACACACAGAGTGGTGAGTGCAGTTATGGAAATAACTACACAGAGAACTACCATAATCATGTGAATGAATGAGGGAACTGGAAAGCCTGTCTAGAGTACAGGTGGGGGTGGGGTGGGATGGAAGAAGATTTGGGACATTGGTGGTGGGAATCTTGCACTGGTGAAGGGGGTGTTCTTTACATGACTGAAACCTAATCATAATCAGATATGTAATCAAGATGTTTAAATAAAGAAAAAAGTTTCAAAAAATCTAAAAAAAAGAATGTAATTTTCATCCTAATTCACAGTTGCTTTACTCCCAATTTTTTGACTTATTTCCTTGAACCATCTCTTATCTCCTTTGGTATTGGTTTTCTGACACTCACATATAACTTTCTCTCCCCAGACGCTTTGTTTATAGTAATAAAATTTTTATTGCTACAGAGAAAAAAAGATTGTCATGATAGGGCTAGAGAGAGAGCATGAAGGTACAGCGTTTGCCTTGCATGCAGAAGTACGGTGGTTTGAATCCCCGCTTCCCATATGGTCCCCTGAGCCTGCCAGAAATGATTTCTGAGTGTAGAGCCAGGAGTAACTCCTGAGTGCTGCCAGGTGTGACCCCCCCAAAAAAAGAAGATTGTTATCATAGTTGTTAGTGTAGTTATTTCCCTAACTGCACTCACCACTCTTTGTGGTGAGCTTCATATTGTGAGGGGTCCTTCTGTCCCACATCTCAATTGTCTCTGGGCATTGTTACAGTAAAGTCCTTAATTTTTCTTAAGACTCATAGATGACTAAGACTATTCTCTGTCTATGGATTTCCCTCTGACTTATTTTACTCAGCATAATAGGTTCTATGTACATCCATGGATAGGAAAATTTCATGACTTCATCTCTCCTGACAGTTGCATAATATTCCATTGTGTGGGGCCAGAGAGGTGGCGCATAGGTAAGGAGTCCGCCTTACAAACGCTAGCCTAGGAAGTGCTTCGGTTTGATCCCCTGACGTCCCATATGCTCCTCCAAGCCAGGAGCGATTTCTGAGCACATAGCCAAGACTAACCAATGAGCATAAAATGGGTGTGCCCCCTCCCCAAATATTCCATTGTGTATATGTACCAGAGTTTCTTTATCCATTCATTTTTTGAAGGGCATCTTGGTTGTTTACAGAGTCTGACTATTTTAAATAGCACTACAATGAATATAGGTGAGGAAGGGATTTTTGAATTGTATTTTTGGGTTCCTAGGGTATATCCCTAGTAGTGGTACAGCTGGATTGTATGGGAGCTTAATTTTCAGTTTTTTGAGGAATCTCCATATTGCTTTACATAAGGCTGGACTAGACGGCATTCCCATCAACAGTAAATAAGAGTTCCTTTCTCTCTACATCCCTGCCAGCACTGATTGTTCTTGTTCTTTGTTTTTTTTTTTTTTTTTTTTTTTTTTTTGTTTTTTCTTGTTCTTTGTAAAGTGTACCAGTCTCTGTGGTGTGAGATGGTACCTCATCATTGATTTGTATCTTTCTGATGAGTGATGTGGAGCATTTTTTATGTGTCTTGGCCATTTGTATTTCTTCTTTGTGGATGTGGATGTTCATTTCTTCCCACTTTTTTTTCTTTTTTGGGAGGGGGTCACACCCAACGACGCTCAGGGTTACTTCTGGCTCTGTGCTCAGAAATCATTCCTGGCAGGCACTGAGGATCATATGGAATGCCAGGATTCAAACCTCCATTGGTCCTAGGTAGGCCGCTTGCAAGGCAAATGCCCTAACACTGTGCTTTCTCTCTAGCCCCTCTTCATTACATTTTTTGATGGAATTAGATTTTTTTCTTGTTAAGTCTGTCAGTACCTTGTAAATCTTAGATATTAGTCCCTTATCTGATGGATACTGGGTGAATAGTTTCTCCCATTCTTGGATGGCTTTTGTATCCTAGGCAATATTTCCTTTGAGGAGCAGAACCTTCTCAGCTTAATTTCTTTCCAACTATTTGTCTCTGCTACCAATTTTTTTTAAAATATGGAATGTTTCACGAATTTGCGTGTCATCCTTGCGCAGGGGCCATGCTAATATTCTCTGTATTGTTCCAATTTTAGTATATATGCTGCCGAAGCGAGCACTCTGCTACCATTTGTTTGTAGAGTGCTGTTTCCTCCTTGAAGATGCTTTAGTCTCAATGGAGTGGTTTTTTTGTTTGTTTTTACCTACATATTTTTTTTGTATCTATGATTTCAGGCCTGATATCAGAGTCTTTAATCCATTTGGATTTGACCTTTGTTCATGGTGTTAGATAAAGGTCTGAGTTCGCTTTTTTGCAAGTGGCTAACCAGTTGTGCCAACACCATTTGTTGAAGAGGCTTTCCTTGCTCCATTTTGGATTTCTTGACCCTTTATCAAAGATTAATTGATTGCAGTCTGGGGAACTGAAGAAAATTCTAAAGTAAATAGAATTCTTTCGTGTGAGTGACATGGAAAGGCCTACATTGCTTCATATACCTTATTCAAAAGAATATTCATATTGAATAAAAATGATGTATATGTACATTTTGGGGGAAGGTCTGAGCTTAACCTCTGACACCATAGAATTCCTAGAAAAAAATCATGTTGGAGAGGTGCTTACTCATAGAACGATTGTGAGAATTAATTAAATTCCTTACTTCCTTTAATTTAACAAAGCTAGTGCTTAGTCCTACATTGCATAAATATCTGTCCTAGCTGTGTTTGTGGGGGGAACCATATGGCAGGTGGATAGCAAGCCCTGAATACCCCTGGCAGAGGCACTTTCAGGCTGAGTGCAGTGACCATTCTACTGCCAGCCTGCAGGGGACAGTGATGAACTGGACTTCTGCCTCAAACTCAGCCCCTGCCCTAGACTCCCAGGGACTCAGAAGTGCAGTTCCTCCCTCTAGAGCAAGACCAATGTTCCTGTCCTATTCACATTCTGATCCCAACCCCATTCTGTTTTCTAGGAGAGAAAGGAGTTTCTGTCTGTTTATGTTCACATGGGACTGAGCTGGTGCGCAGAGGTGCTGCCCAACTGGCATTTTTGGCTCTTGCAGGCACTTCCTGTCAGGCAGGGGTTTTTCTTCTTCTACAGTGCTTACATCTGTGTCTTTCGTATAGGGATTCATACAAACTGCCCTTCTTCTGCTCTTCTGGAATAATAAATACATACTGGTGAAGACGGAGCTGCATCATTGGAAGTCCAGTTCCCAAGTAGGGGGAGAATGTGAGCATAGGATAGGACAGCAGAGGAGGACAAGAGTGTGCAGCTCCCCTATTTTCAAGGTGTGGCTCCTGGACTCTGTAATTTGAGTCCACTTTTGTCCTTGTTTACTGGGTTTGGTTTAATGGTCCCCAATGTGCTCAGACTTGGCTCCTGAATCAATGTTCTTGGATCACCACTGGCAGGTCTCAGACCTTAAAGGGGTTCTGGAGTCCATAAAATATGTACTGGTGATATGTTGCCAAGGAAATCCTTCATCCCAGAATTTTTCCCTAAAACCCCATTCCTACCTCTCAGTGATGAGATCTCTTACTGATTGTTAGTTCTGGCTCCACAGCAGATAGGGGGTTCTCCTGGTCTGCACGCAGGTGTCCCTGATGCTCTGCATGATGGATCATATGTGGAATCCCAGGTTCTTTCTGGGCAGGCCATGTACAACACAAGTGCCTCCTGGCTGTTCTGTAGGTTCAGCACAACCTTCTTCATTTGTATTTTGCTTCAGTTCCAAGATGCTAGGCTAATGCCTATTTATTTGTCTTTTCCTATATTCACTCAGGATCCACCAGGGGGGTCTGGCACACTCCCCAGCGTTCCTAACTCTCTAAAATCTGGGTGAAGAATTTTCTGCCTTATTGGAAACTATGTGGCTGGGTCCATTCCTTAGTGTGCACTTTCGTTTGAGTTTTTTTTTTTTTTTTTTTTTTTTTTGGTTTTTGGGCCACACCCGGTGACGCTCGTTTGAGTTTTTGTTTGGATTTCTTTGTGCTGTGATACTTCAGATTGTTTGGTTTTGTATAGAATTTTTCCCATGTTGGTTATACTAAGGGGTTACTCTGGCTCTGCACTCAGAAATCAATCCCAGCAGGCCCATTGGACCATAGGGGATGCTGGGATTTGAACCACTGTTCTTCCTGAATTGGCTGCATGCAAGGCAAATGCCCTACTGCTGTGCTATATCTCTGGCTCCCTGAAAATAAAGTTTTTGTTTTTGTGCCTTGCCCATCACGTGCTCAGGAATAACCTCTGTGGCTCAGGGGATCATGTGGGATGCAGAGTTGCAATCCAAGCCCTATGAATGATTACAGGGAAAATATCCTCCATGCTGTTATGGATTCCAGCCAGAGTATTTAACATTACCCATAAGGTCAAGGCTGGTTCTTCCTGAAGACAGAGGGGAGAGGTCCTGAACCACTTTATTGTACTAGGGATCTCGACCACCTTCATTTGTGATCTGGCTCAGGACATAGAGTGGTTGTGCCTGGACACTCTCAGCTGAACCTCTACAGAGACTTGAAGATAAATCTTCAAGTTATGGCTTATGACTTATGGGTCATAAGTGAGAACCGCCCTGGGGCCATCCATGCAGAATCTACCTGTGGGGGGCCCAGGATCAAGTTTGTATCTGGGTTCAACATGAGACCTAATTCTCTGTAGATCCCCCAAGGACAAGCACCTCCCTATTTTATTAACCCACAGTCCTTACATTATTTCTTTTATTATTTTTGTTTTGTTTTTTTGGGTAACACACTCCTTGCTCTATGTTCAGAAATCACTCCTGGCAAGCTAGGGGGGTGTAAATATGGGATGCTCAAATTCGAACTAGTGTCCTTCTGCATGAAAGGCAAACGTCTTATCTCCATGCTATCTCTCTGGCCCCATCATTACTTTATTTGTTAGGGGAATCCAACTTTACAGTTTTAAATGTTATTTCATATGCCCTGAGAGATCATTTGTTGGGTATTTGCTTTGGCGGGTTTGAACCAGGCTTGATTCTGGCTCCATACTGACCTCTATGGTTCAAGGGGTCACCCCTGAGCACAGACTTCAGAGTCATTTCTGAGCACTGTGGCCCAAAACCCCTCCTGTAATATCTCATTTAATGTTGGTGAAGGTGGTCTCTTAGCCACCACTGAGCATGCTCAGGGCTTTCTCCAGCTCAGACCTCAGACCTCCTAATGTTATTCAGGGACACTTGGAATGCTAGTGATCCAACCTGAGCAATCCTTGTGTAAGGTGATGCCTCCCCTCTATGGTATTGTCCCAACCCCCAAAGAGTCCAACTTGAATCTGAACAAGTGTGACTTAGTTTTGTTCATGATTTGTTAAGAGCCACATGGCATCAGTCCCTTCTGATCTTCTTGGGGGTTATTGACAAAGGCATACATTCATGTTCCCTACTTCATTATATTGTGTCTTGGGCTGCACTTTGTGTTTTGTTTCTTTCTGTTGGGGTTAAATACAACAGGAAATCAGCCTTCCTACTGGCTGTGTTCTGAGGTATCACCCTGGCTGCATTTGTTGATGGTGGGAATCGAGCCAGTGTTGCCTCCATTAAAAGGTGTCCTAACCACTGTATTATCACTCTAGCCCCTTCTTTCCTTGTCTGATGTTTGATTTTTGGGCCATACTCTGTGACACTCCTAGCTTTGCACTCAGAAATTAGGCCTGCCAGGTCAGGGGACATTATGGGATGCTAGGCACTGAATCTGGGTCAGCCACATGCAAAGAAAATGCCCTCCCTGCTGTGCAATTTATTGCTCAGGTCTTGTTTTTTCTCTTTTGGGACTGATGCTCAGGAGATACTCCAGGCTCTACTATCAGAAATTACTTATGGCACGAGGCCTGACTGGTGGCTCAGCAGTAGGGTGTTTGCAAGGCTAACCTAGGTCAGATCATGGTTCAAACCCCCAATGTCCCATATTGTCCCACAAGCCAGAGCAATTTCTGAGTGCAGAGCCAGGAATAACTCCTGAGCATACAGGGTGTAGCCCAAATAACCAAGAGAAAGAAAAAATCAAAAGTAATCATTCGTGGCAGTGCTTTGGGGAGTATATGGGATGCTGGTAATTTAACCGAAGTCTGCCTCTTGCAAGGTAAACACCCTCCCTGTTGTGCTTTCTCTCTGGCTCACTCAGAAATAGTTTTTGTCATTGACTAGTGAGCCCATGACAAAGCTAATGTGATTTTTGCCAAGATCCTCACCATGATCCTCCCAAACTATTTTCCCTTTTCTGGAAGCTGATTTAGTACCTGAAAACAGCATATATTAACCCCTCCTATGTTGCCACATTCAAATATTTCATTCAAATTTTTGTTGTTTCTATTTCTGTGTTTGGGTTACACCTGGAGGTGCTATGGGCTAAGTCCTGGCTCTGCACTCAAAAATTACTCTTGGGCCACCCAGGGGATGCCATGGTTCAAACCTGGGTTTTATCACCAGCATCTAATATCTTTCTCTGAGCCTGAAAAGCATAATTTTGAAGTAAGGAGCCAGTAATAATCTCTCAGTGCAGCTGGATGTGGCCCCAAAACAAAAGAAAACACTTTATCTTTATGTTTTGGAAGTAAGGAAGTAGCGGGAGCTCCTGAGCAAATAAGACCAAGACCCAGGTTCTTTGCAGCCTTTAGAGAAGGCTGGGCCTCCTCTCTGAGAGATTCGAGTAGGAACTGAGGCCAAGAGAGTAATATCAATGACCATCAACTACCTCCAACCCTGCTGCCGACAACCACCTAACGAAAGCACTCTTACCAAGAAAAAAGACCCAGGGAGCAGGCTGGGAGAAACCCTTGAAAAGCCAATTTGGGACAATGGACACATGTCACTTGGGACATCGTAGCAGCATCTGCCCTTGACTTGGGGATTTTCCAACTTTCAGTCTGATATGTGTGTTCAGAAGCATGCTGTGACTCTGTGTCTGTCTCTTGTTGGTGTTTCTGTTCCTTTTAGTGAAACCACATGGTTATCATGGCTTACTCTGGACTCTGTGCTCAGGAATCACTCTGAGCAACCATAGGGGACCTAATTACGTGATGGAAATGGAATCTGGGTCACCTGCTTGCAAGGGCAATGCCCTAGCTGTAGTCCAGGCCTGATTTTCCTGAAGGAATAAGTCTGGATCTCCATGCTGTTTCCAGGAAACAGAACTGGTGAGAGCCAAAGGGTCAGGTTTCCCTCTCTAGGCTGTTGCCTCTTCCTCCTAATTCATATGCATTACTTGGAGCCTACCAGCATCAGTTTTGTTGGTTCTTTATGCAGTCGTTTCTAAAATTTCCTGCATGTGATTGTTCAATCTCATATTCTATCTGGATCATGGTCTTCAGCATCAAGTTTATTTTTGGGTGCAGATATTGTACTCTCTTGGCCACAATGCAAGTGCCTCGCAGCCTGTCCTAATCATGGCTCAACTTGCCTCTCTCTCAGTCTCTTTGGTCCATCAAAATGATCCATCAATGATCCACAGGAATAAAGGAACAATATCAAATAGTCCTGTCTTTGAGGGTCTTCCCTCCTGATCACCTGGCTGAGACCCCAGATTCTGGGGTGCTCAGAGTGGCCCTTGATGAAAAGAAATTAAAATCATCCCTCCTGGGCCCGGAGAGATAGCACAGCGGCTTTTGCCTTGCAAGCAGCCGATCCAGGACCAAAGGTGGTTGGTTCGAATCCTGGTGTCCCATATGGTCCCCCGTGCCTGCCAGGAGCTATTTCTGAGCAGACAGCCAGGAGTAACCCTTGAGCATCACCGGGTGTGGCCCAAAAACCAAAAAAAAATCATCCCTCCCGACCTGCCTGTACCTTTGGGCACCCATCCCTCACCTTCTCAAAAGTCAGCAGGTAAGGCAGCTAAGTAGACTAAACTAGGAAAAGCACCCAATGGCATAGGAAGCCAGGTACAAAGAAGCACAGCTACTTCTAGCGGCTACACACTAGGCAATTCTTGCCTGGAAGGTAAGAATTTTTGCTTCTTCTTGACTTGGATCAAGTGATTAGAGGTCATGGATAGATGGGTTGTATGGGGGAAGTGTGATTAGATTACATATAGAGTATAGGTATTTAATATTCATTTTCGTATTTACTTTTGGGGGCTACCATCTGTTGTGCTCTGAGCTCAGGACTTAGTCCTGGCAATGCACAGTGGAACCAATGGTTTGCTGAGAATCGAAGCTAATGGAAGCTTGTTCAAGGCAAATGTCCTGTTCGATATGCTATCGCTCTGACCACAAGAGTAGTGTTTTCATCAAAACCGCATACTCCAGGGACCTGTTCCATTGACTTGGATAGCTCAGTGCTACAAGCACAGAGGATTTGTAAAGAAGACAGGGTCAGGGAGTTAGTAGAGCAGGCAGTGTTATTTCTTTGCACTCAACTGACCCAACATTTCCTAGGTTCCTCTAAGCACTGGAATAGTCTCTGAGTGCAGAGTCAGAGATATCCACTGAGCACTCTTGGGTGTGATTGGCCTGGAATTACAGTATTTTTGGTTAGAACCAAGAAAGAACATGAAAACAGAACAGATAATTAACCAGATCTGCGGAACTATTGGGTTCCGTTTTTCCCTTTTAAAGGGACACCTAAAGAGAAAGAATTTTTTTGGTGGTGGGGGGTCAGGCACCAGGTACCATTGGTTTCCTAAACCAAACCAAACCAAACCAAACTAAACCAGAACACTCATCCCAGCCTAGTATGCGTGGAGCTCTGAGTCGGTCTTATGCCAGAAAATGTCAGGGGGAAGGTCCTCATGTACTTAGGCCAAAGCTTTTCCCTTCCATCCTCCCATATTTTGCTAGGCCTTTGCAAACCACAATTGCCACTCACATCGTTTTTACTGTATTTTTTTAACTCTCATTCTTTAAAAAAATAAGAGCTTACTAAACTTTCTGCTAGTGCATTAAAGAATTCATTAGTGATTCAATCATTTTCAAAAATATACTTGCCACTGAACATTTTCTTTCCTTTCTCTCCCATCCCTTAGGTTTTTCTTTCAATTATTTATTTTTTAAAATCATGTTTCTTTTGGTCTTCCTGAAACAATTGTATTATGATCAGTTATGTCAACTATGAGAAGCATTTTCATCAATAACAAACATTTTAAAAAATGGGGCCAGAGAGATAGCATGGAGGTAAGGCATTTGCCTTTCATGCAGAAAGTCGGTTCGAATCCCAGCATCTCATTTGGTCCCCAGAGCCTATCAGGGGTGATTTCTGAGCATAGAGCCAGGAGTAACCCCTGAGAGCTGCTGGGTGTGACCCAAAAACAAACAAACAAAAATTCTCACAGATGATGAAGCCATGCTACATAAGCCTGCTGCATGAGATAAGGCAATCTCCAAGTAGAAGCATTCCTGCTCCTCCCCAAATCCAACACAAATTACCCAAGAGTAAGAGAAAAGGAAGCTAGTAGCAACCCCAACAGGGAATCAGGAAAACAAGCTCATAGCACATTAAGACAGAAATTATGGGCAACACGAGTGACCAGATTCAGAATTCTGATTCTGTTTTGAAGGAAATTGGTCCGGCACTAACGGGACTTGTAATTTAGGAAACACTTCTTGCATGAACTCAATGTTATGGTGCCTGCGTAATCCTCTAAGTGTGGTGGATTTTTTTACCTGAAAACATGAGGATGATCTTAACAGGTCAAATTCATTGGGACATTATGGTAAAGTGGAAGAAGAATTTGGAAAATTATGAAAGCTCTATAAGCAGGAGAGCACAGGCATATCAGTCAAAAAACATTAACATAACCATTGGGAAGATCAAGAACTGATTTACAAGGCATGGCCAAAAAAGATTCACATGAATTCCTTCTATTTCTGAAGAATGGTCTCCAGGCTTTTCTTAATAGAGCTGATAGGCAGAAAAGATCTTAGAAGAAAATAATAGGGGCCAGAGCAGTGGTGAGACCATGAGCATTAGATCCTGGTGTCATATATGATCCCCGAAGCCAGGAGTGATTTCTGAGTGCATAGCCAGGAGTAACCCCTAAGCATCACTGGATGTGACCCAAAAACCAAAAGAAGAAGAAGAAGAAAAAGAAGAAGAAGAAGGAGAAGGAGAAGGAGAAGGAGAAGAAGAAGAAGAAGAAGAAGAAGAAGAAGAAGAAGAAGAAGAAGAAGAAGAAGAAGAAGAAGAAAATAATAATAATCATAATGACTTTTATGGGCAAACCATGCTTGGCAGAGATATAAGCTGTTTTATTATTTTTGGGTTGAGAGATATCACAGTGGTAGGGTGTTTGCCTTGCATGGGGCAAACCCAGAAGAAGATGGTTCCATTCCCAGGATACCATATGGTTTCTCCTCACCTTCCAGGAGAGATATCTGAATATCCAGGAGGAATCTAGGGCACCTCTGGGTGTGACCCAAAAAGAATCTATTATTGCATTTTCAAGCTAGTTCAAATCCACAGCCCAATATCTCACCTGTCACAAAAACTCTCAAACATTTGAGACTTACATGCACCTAACTTTGCCACTAGCATCCACAAGTCAATATACACTATAGTATTGCCTCAAATTATTTTCCAAAGGAGAAAAAGTAACAAATAATGACAGGTCACTGCAGAGTGCAGCGTGATCATATAAAACAAGACAGAAAATTTGAAATCACAACCAGTGATTTAAATACCTCTGAAATTCTTTTCTGATGAGCACAGGTAGAAGCAAAAATTACAAAGCTATGTGGCCTTCCCCTTAGAAAACCTTCACTTGGGGCCAGGAAGGTGGCGCTAGAGGTAAGGTGTCTGCCTTGCAAGCGCTAGGGTAGGACGGACTGCAGTTCGATCCCCCGGCATCCCATATGGTCCCCCCAAGCCAGGAGCAACTTCTGAGCGCATAGCCAGGAGTAACCCCTGAGCATCAAACGGGTGTGGCCCAAAAACCAAAAAAAAAAGAAAAGAAAAGAAAAGAAAACCTTGACTTATTGTTATTGAGCTATTGAGTCTAAGAACAACTTTGAAAAATATAATTAATATACCTCCAGGTTCTAAACAATGTGGTGAAATAGATAAATATCACTAGAAGGCCTACTGTGAAAATGCAGTGAAACAATGCTCGTTTTAGTTCGCTAATTGTTAAGTTTTGGATCACGGAGTTTCCCTACTTCTGTAAAATCTTCCCCAGCTTATACGTCCTTTTAAACTTAAATGGGTCATATAGCAATGGAGACAGCTGCACAAATTAAAGCAGAAGTCAATGGACAAAGAAGTTGGATGCTGTGCCCTCGCACTACAATACTCAGCATTCTTAATTCTTATTACAGTGTTCATTACAAAATGTTTAGCAACTTATAAAAATTATTTAGTAGGGACCAAAGTGTTGGCACTAGCAGTAAGGCATCTAACTTGCTTGCGCTAGCCTAGGATGGACCGCGGTTCCATCCCTGGCATCCCATATTGTCCCCCAAGCCAGGAGCAATTTCTGAGTGCATAGGTGGAGTCACCTCTGAGTGTCACCAGATGTAGCCAAAAAATATTTTAATATGCTTAAAACAGGGTATGGAAACTGATTGGTATGATGTATTCATAATCTAACATATAAGCTTTACAGCCAAATCTAAAATTTCCTCACCACCTTACTTGATGGCTTTATATTTATGAATACATCTAGATGAATCAGTTTTACATCTGTGACATATTGATTGATCAAATATGTATGTGTGTATGTCCTGGCCACCTTTATCTTAGACTAATGTCTATCAATGTGATAAAGAATGTCTGTCTGTATTATACATAGCTCTTCTAACTTCCCCTCCTGTTACTCCACCCTGAATTTACGTGTAGCGACCTGAAACCCACTCATTTCTGGGAGGGGTCTTGGGAACCGGATAGTAGGAGTAACTCTACCTGCAAGACCCGGCCCATTCCGGGGAGGGGTCTTGGAATAGGTAAATAAACCCGGGAGCGAAGGGATTAAGGATCTTTGCCTTTTGGCCCTGCGGGGCTCTCTGAGGGAGATGGCTGAAATAAGACGCAGGGCAAGTTTGGAATGGCTAAATGCTTAAAAGGTTATGAGATAGGCCACACACCTGTGGTGGTCAGGGCCTGAATAAAGATAATGCTTCCTGAGGTCTGCCGGCTTGTGAGTCTGATTCCGCTGTTCGCCTAACCTGGAACTTGCCGAATCATGGGGGTTGCTGAGCCACGTGGCCTGGGATGGCACAGAGAGAAATCCACCGCCATCCAGCCCCATCGTTAATTATTTAATGCAAGAATTGGCGCCGGGCGCCATTTGCAAGGTTTCTTCGCTGTTAACCTTGCTGGGTATTTGTGAATCCAAGAACAGTCCCCAGAATGAGAAATTACTTCCCATTCCCTTGTCCCCTTTCGGGGGAAGACCTTGGTAATATTTATCCGCAG
The DNA here is from genome assembly GCF_024139225.1 of Suncus etruscus. NCBI lineage: Eukaryota > Metazoa > Chordata > Mammalia > Eulipotyphla > Soricidae > Suncus > Suncus etruscus. The sequence goes on along the minus strand of NW_026060297.1, from coordinate 47,702 downwards.
CAAATAATAATCCACACAGACAAGAACGATAGGGTTTAAAAGATCGGGCAAAGAGAGCCAGAGAATCCTCTGCAGCCAGCAGCTTTTTCACAGAAGGACCCCTCACTCCTCTCCCTCAAGCTATTTATTGCCAACTCCACAGCGCCCCACCTGGAAGGGTTAGGTGGGGCAAAAGTCACAGAACAATCCTAAGGAAACACTTTTATATACAATTCCAAGAATCATCTTATGGAAACTTTTTCATATGCTACAATTCCCCCTTTTTTATCCGGTTCCCAAGACCCCTCCCAGAAATGGGTGGGTTTCAGGTCGCTACACGTAAATTCAGGGTGGAGTAACATTTCCCCCTTCTTTAAAATATAAAAAGAGCCTTTTGTAATTTTGACTCCACCTTTAGCCAAAGGTGGGTTAATATTTTCATGCACCAACGTAATAAAGTGAAAATTAATATACCAGCCCTTTTCAAAAACATATTTTTGCAAAATATACTTTACACCTGTAACCTAAAATTCTATTAATGCTTTTTTACCAAGCATTATTCCGGAACTTTTATGTTCCTATACTTTTAAACTATATTGGGGGAACTTCCTGTTTCTATAAACCTTTCCTATACACAAGTATTACAGCATAGATGCATAACATACATTTTAAAAACAGGCTAAGTACATTAAAATACACAGTAAAACATTTTGCAATTGAAAATATTAACTATGAAAGACAACAAAACACATTTAAATTATAAAGAAAATGACTAAGACAAAGATGCAGGTGGTTAGAAATTAGATGTTTAAATGGGCCAAGCTGTATTACCTCCCTTTTATTTTTATTTTTTAACCACTAACTAAAACTTATTCCATTACCAACTATGAGTAAACTATAAGACTACCCGCTTAGTACCTATACCTAAAATCATAGTTTAAATGATTAATTTGTTGCACGCTGATTTCACCACTTGGCTTCTGTAAACTTGCTGGTTTGTCCCACGCTGATTTCACCACGTGGCTTCCTTTCAGTTTCAGGCCCTGCAAACGGTTCTGTAGACCATGAGGTTGCAGGTTCCGCTGCCCGCTGTTTTACCTTTGTGACCTGGAGGATGGATTTCAGGTTTTTCGCTTTTCCGGGCCAAGCTGAGCCCAGCTCAGCCCAGCCCAGCCCAGCCCAGCCCAGCCCAGCCCAGCCGCCGCTTGGAGCTTTTCGCCGCTTCTTTGATGCTGGAGGGGCTTCACCGCTGCCTTTTCTTTTTTCCGGACGCACTTTGGAAGCAGCTTATGGCCCACATCTTCACAGGGCGCTTTTGGATGTTCAGAGTTCCAAGTGATTTAAACTAAAAGTTCAGTCCGAAATTTTCAAAGTCGAAATTCAAATTCAAGCCAAAGGTCATTTTCAGAAAATCAGTCCACTTTAAATAGAGTCTTTTTTCTCCTCCGTTTCCAATTTAAGCTTTTAATTAGTTTTTGTACAGGCCGAGGTTTTTGTAACAAAGTTTTAGTTCTGGGCCTGGGCCTGGGCTAGAGGTGATGCAAGCTTCCACCTCTCTTGTTTCAATGGCCTTTGAACCCCCAGATGGGGTGTCGGCCATCTTTGAACATGGCTCCACGTGGCCATACACTTTGGGCTGACTGCATGTGAACAGAGCGAAAATCAAACAGAAGAGCAGAAATCTCACCATATTCGCTGTTTTCTTGGGTCCAGGATTCATGTCCCTGTTCGGGCGCCAATTCTTGCATTAAATAATTAACGATGGGGCTGGATGGCGGTGGATTTCTCTCTGTGCCATCCCAGGTCACGTGGCTCAGCAACCCCCATGATTCGGCAGGTTCCAGGTTAGGCGAACGGCGGAATCAGACTCACAAGCAGGCAGACCTCAGGAAGCATTATCTTTATTCAGGCCCTGACCACCACAGGTGTGTGGCCTATCTCATAACCTTTTAAGCATTTAGCCATTCCAAACATGCCCTGCGTCTTATTTCAGCCATCTCCCTCAGAGAGCCCCGCAGGGCCAAAAGGCAAAGATCCTTAATCCCTTCGCTCCCGGGTTTATTTACCTATTCCAAGACCCCTCCCCAGAATGGGCCGGGTCTTGCAGGTAGAGTTACTCCTACTATCCGGTTCCCAAGACCCCTCCCAGAAATGGGTGGGTTTCAGGTCGCTACACGTAAATTCAGGGTGGAGTAACACCCTCCCTGCTTATCACTCAGCAAATGTTTTTCCTTCTTTGTCTCTGCTACTGGTTCCAGACTTATTGCTTTCCCTATTACATCCCTTGTCTCCTAAAGCAAAGCACAAACTGTGCCCTAGAACAGCACTCCACTCTCACACACATACACTTCTACATGCTTTTAGCCTCTCGTCTCCGTGAATAGCTACACATAACCAGAACTTACTTTTCCAATGGGTCCTGGATAAAGGACTGATCTAGGCCTGTGAGTTCACCCAGCAGTGCAGGAGATCACTGACACTCCCATTCCCTACCTGATTACTCACTACTAACAGATTACTTTGTTAGCTGATGTCATCTTAGTGAATCATCCTACTTTGGACTTCTCTCAACAGACATAGAAGGATGAATATATTCTGGGAAAACAATGTTATTACTTTGAACTTGATACAGCAGAAAAAGAGGGAATATGTCCATTTCCTTATATGGCTTTGTTGGGGAACTGTGTTATTGCCTTGGCATAGATTCAATAGACAAAATGGGGACATGTCTATTTCTCTATATATTTACTGGGGACGATGTTGGTACGACATCTCTGAATCAGGGATCGTGGACTACAATATAGCCATAGTCCCCTGGTGACCCAATATTACTTTGTGGCAATAGTATTTTCTCCTCTTTGAAAGACTCAGTGAAATGGGGGAAATTATACAAAAATTTCCCATCTACTAGAGATAGCAACTATAAATTTTGTGTTGCACATGAGCCTTAAACCATAAATATTTGTCATAATGGCTTGAAATAAGCTTCAGTTTCTCTAAGATTGACTATACACCCCTAAGCTTTGGTTCCATCAATGGGACCAGGGGTATTTTTTGAGCCCCTTTTATAATGAGTGAACCTGGAAAAAGCTTTGCACCACAATGGTAGTGAATTGCAAACTTGGACATGCTTTATGACACGAGGCCTAACAATGACTTGCAAACTGAGGCATGCTTCACAAGGCCCTGACAGTGAGTTAAGGCTTGTGAAAGCCCAAGGGACTCTAGTGCAATTCCTGTCAGAGACAAACACCGAAGATAATATGAAAGAGAAAGAACCTTTACTTATACTGAGATGTAGAAGATTAATATTCAGAAGTTAGGCAAACTAAAGACTGACCTGAAGCCGGCAGTTGAAATGGATGACCAGATGTTTCCTGGGAAAGGCCACCTGTTCTCAATCTAAAAGTTTTTAATCCCAGCTTTTATTGCACCTATACAAAACAGCTATTAACACTTTGCTATAAGCTCTGATCTGGGGTTCCTGCCTCTAGTGGAAAATGATCTAGTATAAGTTAACTAAGCTTTGTTTTTTGTGCTCAACGAAACAACTGAATTTTTGTTTAACAAACAGGAAAGTGGGAAATTTAGCTAATAACATCAAGTACACACCCTGTTTTGAACACCTGGAGTTCCAGGGTGTTCTGAGAGGGTCCTTGAATTCCTGAGAGAAAATCGTCTCTCCAGACCCTCTGTGCCAATGGGGCTCCTCTGGCAGTGGTCAGCAGAAAGGGCAGCTTATTGGGACCAAAACAGGAAAAGGATCCAAGGGGGGTGGAACCTGAAGGTTCTGTGACATCACAGATACTTCTTGTGGTGTCTTAAAGGGCCAGGCTTCACTCAGCACCAGGTACTTCCTGGACTGGAAGGTAAATTTATGTTTCTTGAGTTGAATCAGGAGATTCAAACTGCTGTGAGACTCTAATCATGGAGAGTGTGAGAGGAGAGTTGTGAGGAGTGATTAGATCTCATATGGATTAGAGATCTATTTATGTATTATCTAGCTAGCTAGCTCTGAGCTTTGAGGCACAAACTGCAGTGCTCAGAGGATACTTCTAGTCCTGAGGATGCTCAGTGGACCTATGGCATGCTGGGGATAGAACCTCTGTCGACCATGTGCTGTCTGCTGTGTTTTCGCTCCGCCCACAAGAGTATAGATTTTAATTAAAATTGCATACTCCACGGGCCTGTTCCAAATCACTTCCCAACATGATATTGATTTGGATAGCTCAGTGCAGAAATCACCTAGGATTGTAAAGAAGGCACGGCCAACAAGCACAGCAGGCAGTGTCTTTCCTTTCAACCGACCCAGCATTCCATAGGTTCCTCTGAACACTGCTAGGAATGGTGCCTGCGTGCAGAGCAAGAAATAGCCACTGAGCACTGTTGGGTGGGTCAGTTCTCAAAGTACAGTGTTTTTGTTAAAGCCATGGAAGACATGGAAACAGAAGAGATCATTGACCAGCTCTACTGAACAGCAGGGCTAAGCTTTTCCCTATTAAGGAGTCTGATGCATCTATTGGAAATCTTGGCAGGTCAGACACCCAGGCGCTTGTGTTCCTTATAACCAAACCAAAGCAGAACATTCAGCAACTTCCTAACTCACATACACACAGAACCCACAATGAGTGGTGGAGTGGCTTTGGGTTGGTTCCCCCGGAAGTCCCCAAAATGCCCTTGTCTGGTGCTTGGTGTGAGGCCCAGTAGGAGCTTCCTCCCTCCACATCGCCTGTGCTCCTCGGCACCTGAAGTGCTTGGGCGCCACCTGCTGGCCACTTTTCTATGGCGCCTGTTGCCAGAACATATCTACTGGTAATTCTGGCAGAGATTTCCTTGAACTGCAGAAGCTGGTGTTCCAGAAGGTTGGCGTCATAATGGACCTGGGTCCCGCTGTCATGATAGGGTCTGCACAAGGTCAGAAGGCTGAAACTGTATCTGCAGACTTGATCCCCATTATCTGGCTTTGGGAGACTGCAAGCAGCATTTCCTTCTTCCTTCCTTCCTTCCTTCCTTCCTTCCTTCCTTGCTTCCTTCCTTCCTTCCTTCTTCCTTCCTTCCTTCCTTCTTCCTTCCTTCCTTCCTTCCTTCCTTCCTTCCTCCCTTCCTTCCTCCCTCCCTCCCTCCCTCCCTCCCTCCCTCCCTCCCTTTCTTCCTTCCTTCCTTCCTTCCTTCCTTCCTTCCTTCCTTCCTTCCTTCCTTCCTTCCTTCCTTCCTTTCTTCCTTTCTGTTTTTGAGTCACACCCGGCAGCGCTCAGGGGTTACTCCTGGCTCGATGCTCAGAAAATCGCCCCTGGCAGTCACGGGGGACCATATGGGATACCGGGATTCGAACCACCGTCCTTCTGCATGAAAGTCAAACGCCTTACCTCCATGCTATCTTCCGACCCCAAGCAGCAACATTTCTTAGGCTGGACGATATCCTTATTGAGCCAGCACCTCAGGTGGAGCAAAACAAAGCAAGACTTGGAAAATAATCATTTCTTCCAAGCCTGGAGGCCAAAGGTAATTGCCTGACATAATATCGTAGTAGATGGGGTACAGAGCATTTCTTCCTTTATTCTTTTGTCTTTTATTATCTGTTGTCCTTTATTCTTTTCTCTCTCCTTATTGGGTTTAAGTTGCAAGGTCTTTGGGTCAGGAGGCTTGCATTAGGCCTTTCCCTCACTCAAAAATCAAAGGGTGGAGCAGATGTCCTGTGAATTTTAGAGTCTGGTCCTGTCAATATTATATTGTCCAAGGACACTTGCAGGCTATACACTCAGAAATCACTCTTTGGCAGGCTCAAAGGCCCACAAGCCGCAGGTTGCCGACCACTGGTCTAGAGGATCCAAGTTTCTTTTCATGTTTCTATAAACAAAATCACAAGAACATTTCTACAGATAATACAGTTTGAAAGTAAGCTGTTACATAAGATACGCAATATAACACAGCAATTGAAAAACATTCACGGGGCTGGAGAGGTGGCGCTAGAGATATGGTGTTCTGCCTTGCAAGCACTAGTGTAGGATGGACCGAGGTTCAATCCCCCGGCATCCCATATGGTCCCCCCAAGCCAGCTCAATTTCTGAGCGCATAGCCAGGAATAACCCCTGAGTGTCCAATAGGTGTGGCCCAAAAACCAAAAAAAAAAACATTCACCAGGATAGCTGAGAACTTTCAAAACTCTAACATGCCTTTCCCAGAACTGTGGAAACAACTTTTTTTTTTTTGGTTTTTGGGTCATGCCCGGCGGTGCTCAGGGGTTACTCCTGGCTGTCTGCTCAGAAATAGCTCCCGGCAGGCACGGGGGACCATATGGGACACCGGGATTCAAACCAACCATCTTTGGTCCTGGATCAGCTGCTTGCAAGGCAAACGCCGCTGTGCTATCTCTCTGGGCCCAACTATTAAAGTTAGATACAAAATTTTCTGTTTGCATGGGGTTTAAAAACAAAACAGTAAAATTCATACAGATAAAACACAATTTAACCAGCAATATAGTGACCGATGAAAATAGGGTTAAGAGATTAGCCTAGGAGAAAGTTAAATTTTGGAGGTAACCCAGGTGCAGAAAATTCTGAGAGCTGCATCTCCTTTGTTGGTCTTCAGCTGGTCTGGATCTTCCATCTCCTCCATCATCACCTTCTGTGTTAGGCTTTTGGGGTCTCTTCGATAATTTTCTGCAGGTTAGGAGTCCAACATCCTCGCAAAAGACACCTTTTGTAGAGGAAAGATGGTAGACAAGATCTCCGCCAGGCTCCTTGATACAGCTGAACCCTTGGCTCTTTTCCAGAGTCTCCAACGGCCTCTCTGCATATCCTTCCCATTAAGAGCACAGAGAGATTAAGGGAGAGGGAACTACAGGCCATGGGGTGGAGGGGGAGCAAGCATGGAAGTGAGGGAGGAGCAGTGTTGGGTGCCCAGTGTGGTGCCTTGTCCACCCTCAGTGTGCCCCTGCTCAACCTCTGTGGTTCTTGGAGCCAATCCTCATCCTGAAATTATGAATCTGGTTTGGCCCCTTACTTCCCACATTGTTCCAACAAGCATAGAAAACATTCACGTTGGAATCTGCTGGGATGTTGGGTAAGCCTGGCGTGAGATAAACACCACATCTCCCCGGATTGTCACTAAAGTGGATATCCCAGGGTGAACCTTCTCTAGGGTGCGATTTTCCTCTCCAAGAAAAGAGAACAAGCTCCAGCTTGTTCCAACCGGCTTTTCCAGGGATCACTAGACGCCCCCACCGCCTTCTCCAACTCAGAGAAAGTTCTCATATGGATATTTGCTATTCAAGTTGGCTAGGATGGGGGAAAGAGCCAGATGAGGCAATGGAAAATATCCTTTTAACATGAAACCCAAAGGAACCAATCAAGAGAAATGTAATCAGAAGGCAATATGAGGACCAATCCAAAAGCTTCTTGTCACAGAAAAAGAAAAACCAGCTAGTACTAAAAATGGCTGTACTCAATTTCAGGGTTATTTGGAAAAGGGAATGTGACTTAGAGGCTATTCCTGACCCGATGCTTGGGACTTGCTTCTGGTGATTCTTGAAGAACCATGTGCTTGCAGGGATGATTAAACACGGTCCTCCTGCATTCAAAATATACCCGCCCAGATGTTAGATCTACCTCTCAGGTTCATGAGATTCTATTAAGTAGGACCCATATCCAAGATGCTTCAGTGTGCTGCTTGAGAGCCAGAACCAGTGATGCCCAATGGGTCATGTGATGTCTGCGATGGAATCTCGGGCTTCAGGCATAAGAGGCATGCATGCTACCACTGAGCTAAATCCCTACTCCAAATAAGAACTTACAAATAAAACAATTCCAATATCATTGACATTTAAAAAATCTGAATTCATGTCCAAGAGAAAATTTCAAGTCAAATCAACAAAGATCTGAAACGTGCCCTAAGAAATGGTTGGTGAAAAGTTATAGCGCTGGACAGTGGAAGCTCCGATAAAGCCAGTCTAGGTTAGTCAGGCAGCACAGTGCTTTCCGTTCAGATCCATCCACTGTACAAGGTCTATAGTTACATCACAGAGTACTCTGAACTGTTTTAGAGTGGACCTTAAAACTCTCTTATTTGAGCAAGTGCTTGGCACTTTTGTTCTTTTGAGTGAAGGGAAAGTATGTCACCTGGATGGTTGTTGGAGGAGACGTCAGGAGACTGGGTCAGATCTTTGGCTGCCGATTGGTGCTGTGTGTGAGAGCTCCCACTTATTGCTTTGATCACAGTGGTCAGCTCTCTGAGGGCCTCATTCTAGCACAGGAACTCCCTCTGGCCAAAGACCCCAGTCCCGTCATGAGCTGTCTCAGCCCTCCATCAGGGTCTCCTCAATGAGGGCCTTGCACACGTCCTTGATAGGTGTAGTGGTGCTGTGAAGGTCTTGCAGGTAGGAAAAAAGATTCTCGTCCATTAAAGAAAAAGGACGCTGGCCTTCAATTTGAACTGGGATAGCAGAGGCACGGATGGCATCCAGAGCTTTCATCCGTATACATCGTTGGAGCCATCCCGATTTCCCTGGGTTTCCAGCTCTAACAATCTCGCATCATCCTCTGCAAGAAGCAGAGCTTCGTCCCTGGATCTTGAACTTTGGAGAGTCGGGCATCATCTCCTCTTTCGAGTCTTGGGGCCCACCAGGTTGCAAGGCCCCTCCCGACTGACTTCATTGCAAGTGCAGGACCTGCCTCTTGACAAGACGCACAGCAGCGCAAGCACAGCTCCCGCAGTGCCATCGCCACCCGGCAGACATTCAGACGGGACAGCAGTGACTGTCGCAGCCGTGACCCAGCCCACCCTCGCCGCCTGGCTCCGCGCTCTCAGCCCGTCCCCGGAGCCCCTCGGAGGTCGGAGGTCGTCCCTGGGAACGTCCAGGACTGAAGACAGCGACGCCTCAGGGGCGGCCCAGTGCGGTTTCTGAGCACTCAGTTTGGGTTTACCGGGTGGGGTCTGCGATGTTGATTAGAACTGTGACCCTCCCCTCTGCAGCCCAGCAGTCGCCCTGTCTCGGCCACGTTGCTCCCCAGGGGTCGGACAGTCACCGAGTCCAGCAGGCGACGTTTATGTCCAACTAACGGGGCCAGTCCCGGGGCCTGGCCCTTTAAGACGAGGCAGAGACGTCACTGCATCCGGGACTTTGGGTGCTGTGACGTCACCCAGCATCCGGGGCTTTGTCTCAGGAGCCGGAAGCGCCCAGAGGCCGCCATTGTGGAGTCGGACGGTGGTTGGCGCTTCCCTCGGCTGCGGGAGTGCGGAGGCGACTCTGACTCTGGCTGCCCAGGAGCCTCTTGAGCCGGAGCCCCAGGTCTCCGTGAGGGCGGGGAGCCCGGGGAGGACGGGGAAGGGCCGGTGGGTCCGGGCTCTTGGCGGCGACTCTGCCCTCCGTCTTTGCCCCATCAACGTCGGGCTGTCTCTGGCTCGTCTCTGGGTCCCCCTCGGGGTGCTCAGGCGGCGCTTGGCTCCGGCTCGGATCCCTCCAGGCAGCCCAGGCGACCTCATCGGCGCTGGGGATCGACTCAGGTGGCCTGGGGCGAGTCCTTTGGCAGGTTGGATCTGGGGTGGGGAATGGCGTGGAATACATACAATTGTGGGCAGTGGAGAGTCGGGCCTCAACCCCGGGCTCAGGGCACTTGGGTCCTGTCCAGTGCACTGCTTGGGTCAGCACCCGATGGGCGAAGCCTTCCCGGCTGCCTACAATCTCCTCGCCCGAGATCGACTTAGTGAGAAATTCCAAGAAACCCCAAACTACAGGGAACATCGTGGTCCTTAGAAAGTCCTGGGATAAGAATATTGCTTTCTCACAAGCCATCTGGCACTTGTCAGAAATGTTCCCTCGAACAGCAGCTGGATGCCGGGGTCAGATGTGCTGATCGGGGTTAGGATCCAGCAGGACCCACAAGACGGAGCTGTAGGAGAGCACGCCCAGCCCCAATATCCGCTCCCCTGGCAGGTTTGTCACCTTCGGGTCCCTGAGAATAGCATGACTTCAACTAGTCTGAGTTCGGCATTTGGAGGATCTGCTGTTACAGCTATGGAGCGCCCGTGTTCCTGTCCCATCACAGCTCCCCAAGATAGTATCTTCCCCATTGCCCCATGTTGGAAGAAGCTGATGTCCAGGGCTTGGTCCATCAGGAGTTTCTGGCACCAGTGCTGTCACTTCGGCTCAGGGCATGATATCTCCGATGCTTATGGCTCTGACTTTTCTCCAGGACTTACTGCAAAGCTCCTTACTACTGCTATTAAGGATTAATCCAGGATGGAGAAGATGGATACAAACACTCTGCCATCCTGTACCCAGGTAGGACTGAGTATAGTGGGCACAGTGGGGGACAGGCATGTGCAGTCCTCAGGGCCAGAGGAGTCCAGACATATTTTAGGAAGGAACCTCTCACCATGCTTTGACTCCAGTCAGTACCATTGACCCTTTTCTAATAGAGGCCTCTTTTGTCCTGGTTTGCTGTGTTTCTTTTGTGTTCCACACCTGATAGTGCTCAGGCCTTACTCCTATTCAGTGCTCTTGGGCACTTTGACTTATGCTAATGTTTTCTCCCCACAATTAATGGGTTTAATCCTGACTCTGCACTTCACCTTCACTCTGCAGAGTCTTCCCTCCTCCCTTCATTCATATTTCTCCTCAGTAAACTAGTTGTACTTTTGAAGCCTCTTGTCAGCAGGCCCTTTGGCCTCGTGGCTCTAAGAGAGAAATGAAAGCAAGGATCTTTTTGGAAGCCGTAGTTATGTGGAACCTAGTCATTTTTTTAAAACTATAATAGGATGGATCCATTTCAGGGTGAATTGTGACTGCTGATAACCAAGAGCACTGATTTGACTCACTCACTGAACCATGAATTTTTCTTCTGACTCTTTTTGCATTGTGCAGAGTCTGCCTTGGGGATGGAATAGAACAGTATGTGTTTACCATTGTGGGCACCGCCCAGAGTTGACTTTACAGATCCTTCTGGTTCAGTGCTTGGGTTTGACCTTGCTGTGTGTACATAACTTCACCTCAAGAACATTTCTAGAATAGTGTCCACAGGTCATGTTGGCTGTTGGGCCTTCCTTGAAGTGAATAGCTTGTCCCGTTTTCCAGGGATGACGGTTGAGAGAACATGGAGGCTGGTTCCTCCCAAGTAAAGGGGCTTTGTCCTTGAATCAGGTCCTAGGGATCCTGCTTCAGTGTGGATTCCAGGTTGCATCTGTCCATGACACCCTCCTGTATTGCTACTCAGGTTACTGTGACCTTCCCTGAAGTAGCTGTGAACTTCTCCCAGGATGAGTGTCTGAGTCTGGACCCCTCTCAGAAGAATCTCTACAGAGAAATGATGCTAGAGACCTACCAGCACCTGCAGGCCATAGGTGAGAGCCCCGTTGGGGCATCTGTGAGGGCCGAGCTGATAGATTGAACCCGGGTCAACCTCATGCAAGACAAAGGGCCTAACAAAGTGCTCTTGTCTGGCCTTGGGTCAAGTTCTATTCATGAGTGCATAAGCCGAGACTGGGGTAGCCCCATTGCTTCTTGAAAAATTATGTGGGAATGGGATCTCATCTGAGGCTCTTGCATGCAAACTCTGTTCCCCAATTTTTGCTTCCTATCTTGGCCACAGTTTAATTATTTTGGTTATTGTTTTGTGTTGGACCACACGTCACATTTCCCAGGAATTTTGCCTACTTAATTCTATACTCAATAAAAGGTTATTTGCCTTGACTGAGGCTGACCTAGATTCAATCGTCAGCATCCCAATGATCTCCAGAGTCTTTCTGGAGTGATTCCCTGAGCATCCCAAGTGTGCAATCTCTGAGTAATCCCTGAGCATTGCCAAGTGTGGCCCAAAGTCAATAAAGAGAAAACTACTTGTGGGGCATAATGAATACTATATGTGAATCAGGTGTCCTAATTGTTGTCAGTCTGTGCAAGGCAAGTACGTGCCACCCTGTACTATTGTGCAAACCCTTGATTTATTTATGTTTTTGGTCCACACCCAGCAGTGATCAGGTGTATTTCATGTATCTGCACTCAGAGATTAGTCCTGGCAGACTCTGGGGATAATATGGGATGTATGGGATCCATTCGGAGACCATCCTGGGTTGGCTGTGTGCAAGACAAGTGCACTATTGCTGTGCTGTCACCCAGGCCCCCAAGACCTTACTTTTTATGACATGATTGGTATTTGCAATCCTTAGTGGTGGTTGAGATTGTTCCATAGCTCTGTATTCTGTACTCTTTTCACAAAGGGCTCAGAGAACTATAGAGGGTGCCAAGATCAATGCATTTTGTCCATGTGTGAGCCCATTTATTGCTTCCTCCTTGTTGGAAACTTCAATTTCAACCTGGTCTTGTCTGTGTGATAATCAGCGTGCATATGTAGAGCAGAGATTCTGTTCTTTATCTGTTCCGTGTTTTAGCCTCTTTCATTACAAACCCAGTCTATACCTGAGGTGCTATCCTCTTCATTGTCTTTTACCCATGAATGATACCTCTCTGCCAGGGCATTGTGGGGTGAAGCCTGCGCTGATCTCCTGGTTGGAAGTAGGAGACCTTGAAGGGCTGCAGAGAGGCATATTTCCAGGTAAGTGTGGGAATAATCCCCCGACTCAGACCCTGGTGTGTGTAGCATCCTGGGCCTACAGGAATGTGTGTGCTGAGCCTTTTGTGTCAGGCTACTATATCGGGGCGGGGGTCTTTTCCATTCCATTATCTGCCTTTGATGCTGAATCCCAGTATGTTCTGGAATTTTGCTGGCTTGTCGTTGCTCTTTATAGTTCCCTTTCTGTTAATCATTAGAACAGAAGCTGAGATTCTCTGTCTTAACCTACCATCTGTGCTCTCTGTCTGGTTGCATAGTCCAGTGTTGGGGTGCCCTTCTCAGCAGTAGCTAGATGTCCCTCTCACCAGTCTATGTACACTTCCCTTCACCATGACATTTAGCAGGGTATTTGGTATTCCAAAGAAGGGGTTCTTTTTTCCGGTTTTGATACCTACTTATTGGTGCTGTTAGGGTTTAATCTGGCTCTTTTCTTCAGATTAGCTTCTAATGGTCTCAGGTGCCATTATGGGATACTAGAGGTGAACTTGGTCCACCACTTGGAAAGTCAACACCCTCTCTGTTATACTACGTATTTAACATGATTATTGAAAATAGTAAGAAATTCTTTTGGGGGCCACACCTGGTTGTGCTCAGGAGTTACTCCTGGCTGGTGGGCCTATATAGGAAGCTGGGGAGTGAACCTGAGTCTGTCCTGTCACCTCAATGCAAGCATACACCCTATTCCTCTGCTTCCACTCTGGCCCCAAACCGTAAGAAATTTTATATTTGTTGTATGGTAATGTATGTATCAGTAATGCTCAGGAGTTACTCTGGATCTGCACAAGCCAATTACTTCTTGCATGGCTTTAGAGAGTATTTGGGATGCCTAGAATAAAACTCGAGTCAGCTAATTTCAAAGTAAACTTCCTCACCATGGGGTTTTCTATGTGTACCACTGAGCTATTCACTGCAATCCTTCTGACTTATCTTCTCTTTTCTCAAAATTGATTTATTACCTATGTATTCATTCTATCACTTAAATTCACTCATCTGTACTAAGAAATTCACTTCAATCCTTCTGACTTACCTTCTCTTTTCTCTAAGCTGATATAGTACCTTAAAACATGTATTCATTCCAACACTTTTGTTGCATTTAACCAGTTTTCATTCAGCTAATATTTTGAGGGGGATTGGGCCACACACCATGGCCCTCAGGGTTATTCCTGGCTCTGTGCTTAGAAATTGCTCTTGACAGGCTCTGGGGACCCTATAGAAGCCGTCAATCTAACCCAGATTCATCCTGGGTTGGCCACGTGAAAGGCAAATGCCCTACCGCTGCTATCTGTCCAACTCATTCAACATATTCTTTTTTGTTTGCCAGAAATTAAACTAGGTTCATCCACGTACAAGGTGAAACCCACCCAGGCTGTCTCATGTCGCTTTCACACTAGAATATATATTTTATCCTATTTTGGAGGTTGTCTAGATCACACTCAGTGGCACTCATTGGGTACTCCTGGCTCTGTACTCAGAAATCACTCCTGGCAGGCTTTGGGAACAATATGGGATGCTGGAAATCAAACCGGGTTCTGCCTGGTATTTTACTCATGGAATGCAGACACCTTACTGCTTGCTATCACTCTGACCCTAGTGTGGGGGTGAATATATATATACATTGGTGTTTGGGTCACACCCGGTGACTCTCAGGGGTTCCACCTGGCTATGCACTCAGAAATCACTCCTGGCTTGGGAGACAGTAAAGGACGCCAGGGGATTGAACCACATTCTGTCTTAGGCTAGCACAGGCAAGGCAGAAGTCTTATCCTTTGTACCATCACTCTGGCCCCTAGTTTGTTTGTTTTTTTTGGGTGGGCTATATTTTTACCTGTATGTTTAAACCATTGATGAGTGATCCCATAAAATTGGGATAATATTGCCTCTTTAAATAGATTACATTAAGTTAAATATTGGTGTGGTTTTTGGGTCAGCCCTGATAGTGTTCAGGCGTTACTACTGGTTTAGTGCTCAGAAATTATTTCAGGGGCCAGAGAGATAGCATGGAGATAGGGCATTTGCCTTGCATGCAGAAGGACGATAGTTCAAATCCTGGCATCCCATATGGTCCCCCGAGCCTGCCAGGAGCGATTTTTGAGTGTAGAGCCAGGAGTAACCCCAGAATGCTGCTGGATGTGACCCAAAAACAAAAAAATCAACAAAACCACCAGAAATTATTTCAGTTTGGAGAGGGGGACATAAGAGATGTCAGTGATTCAACCTGAATCAGTTGCATGCAAGGCAAATGACCCCCCCCCATTTTGTATTGTTCTGGTCCCTGAACAGAGTCTTACATTTCATATATGGTTTGTTTTTAGTATGCAGAGCATCTGTTCAGAATGCCTCCACTCTACAATTTTCTTTCAGAACGAGATCTCCAAACAGGAATGTGTTGGTAAGATTTGCAAATTCCAAATCTTATTCTTATTGTAGAGGTGGGATAACTCGGTGCACAAACACATAGGACTTATACAGTGGTGCCCATTGGTCCAGCCCTTTTACCTCATGTGTGGCCTCTGCAATGGTGGGAACATCCAGAGCCCAGTGTGAAGAGATGTGTTCTATTAATCTCATGAGTGCCAACCTCGATTGAATGAATCTTCTACCCAAAAGGTCTTATTGTTTTCAGCCAAAGAAATTCTGTGATTTGTGTGGGAAATGATTTCGGGAGGGAAGAGATACAGTGATTTGATTTGATATAATATGAGGTCAAGTGTTTCAACTGGTTTGTGAGTAGAGATGGAAAACTGGATCTCATTCACGTCTGTACATGGTCCTCGATCCTCACCATATTTGCTCTGGGAGCACACAGCCAGAGTAAACAAGAGCACTGCCTGGGGGACCTCCATAGTAGAGAGAACATTTCAAAAAAGGATATTGAGTTTATTGATTGGGAGGAATATGACTATTGTAAGACTTTTCTTCTGTATTGGATCAACACTTGTGATATTTGGGGCTTTCCGTTGGAATGAGCCCATTTTTGATATCAGGGCTTAATTCCGAACTGGACTCTCCTTGCTATACTACTGCTCTCCCCTATTGAGGTATTTAGCAATCTGACTTGGCCGTTTCCTTTCTGTTGTGCAGAAGAGCCCACCTGGTCTTAAGTTATATGCTCTTAGCTCCTAGCAAGCCCCAAGTGAGGATGTGTTTTATGTCTGTTTATATAGGGCTCAGAAATCATAGTTTCTGTTCCTCTGCTCAGACAATGTTTTCCCTCCCTAATCTTATATCTTTCCTGGATGTTTATCTCACTCCAGAGACATCCACAATGTAGGGAATTGTTTTTCTGTGATGGGGATCACATATGAAGGTTGGTTTTAAACATGGGGACTCAAAGATTACTGGACTAACCCTGTGCTGTTCCATAGGGAAGAGGCACGCCATGCTGGTTTGTGAATGATCTTGTGCTGTTGGACCCAGTCTCAAGGGAACTGCCCTGCCTGTATCATGATGGGAATGAGGACGCAGGGATCATCTGTTCAATGGTGGATCGGATTGAAGAGAGGGTCCTTAATATGGGGACCCAGTCTTTTGGACACAGTGCTCCTGATCCTTTTATGCCCAGTCACAGGACACAGACCTCCACAGTTGGATCACCTTGGATCAAAAAGCCACCAGTGTTTGTTCTAACTCCCTCATATCAAGATACTCTCAAGCATATTTTCCATGCAGCATACCCCACTATGTATAAACAATGTGATGGGAACTTCTCATGTGCTCAGCACTGTGATGTGCCCTTATATATCCCTGCTATACAGGATGCCTGTGATGGTAAGCGAGGTGGATTCAGTCTGAGAGAACTGTCACACCGGAATGATACAAAGGAAGTCTGGACAGGAAGCAATTGTCATATAGGTCCCGAGTATGGCAAGTCCTTCACTTACTCTTCATCCCACACTGAACATATGAAAATTCATATAGCAGAGAAGTCTTACATGTGTCAGGTTTGTGGAAAGTACTTCACTCAATCTTCAAACCTTATTAAACACATAAATATTCATAAGGGAGTGAAGCCTTATACATGCCGGGATGGTGGAAAGGCCTTCACTGAATCCTCATTGCTTATGCACATGAATATTCATACTGGAGAGAAAACGTATTCGTGTCAGGAGTGTGGAAAAGCCTTCATTCCATCCTCAAACCTTTCTGGTCACATAAAAATTCATACAGGAGAAAAGCCTTATTCATGCAGGAAAGCCGTCACTAATTCTTCAGTGCTTTCAGGGCATAGGAAAATTAATGCCAGTGAGAAGCCTTATTCATGTCAGGAGTGTGGAATGGCATTTGATCAATCCTCAAAGCTTAACATACACGTTAAAATTCATACAGGAGAGAAGCCTTATTCCTGTCAGGAGTGTGGAAAGGCATTTGCTCGATCCTCAGACCTTAACACACACATGAAAATTCATACAGGAGAAAAGCCTTATTCATGTCAGGAGTGTGGAAAGGCATTTGCTCGATCCTCTAACCTTTCTGATCACATGAAAATTCATACAGGAGAGAAGCCTTATTCATGTCAGGAGTGTGGAAAGGCATTTGCTCAATCCTCAAATCTTAACGCACACATGAAAATTCATACAGGAGAAAAGCCTTATTCATGTCAGGAGTGTGGAAAGGCATTTGCTCGATCCTCAAACCTTTCTGATCACATGAAAATTCATACAGGAGAGAAGCCTTATTCCTGTCAGGAGTGTGGAAAGGCATTTGCTCGATCCTCAACCCTTAACAAACACATGAAAATTCATACAGGAGAGAAGCCTTATTCATGTCAGGAGTGTGGAAAGGCATTCGCTCGATCCTCAGACCTTAACAAACACATGAAAGTTCATATAGGAGAGAAGCCTTGTTCATGTCAGGAGTGTGGAAAGGCATTTGCTCGATCCTCAAGCCTTAACAAACACATGAAAGTTCATACAGGAGAGAAGCCTCATTCATGTCAGGAGTGTGGAAAGGCATTTGCTCGATCCTCAAACCTTTCTGATCACATGAAAATTCATACAGGAGAGAAGCCTTATTCATGTCAGGAGTGTGGAAAGGCATTTGCTCAATCCTCAAAGCTTAACAGACACATGACAATTCATACAGGAGAGAAGCCTTATTCATGTCAGGAGTGTGGAAAGGCATTTGCTCAATCCTCAAGCCTTTCTGATCACATGAAAATTCATACAGGAGAGAAGCCTTATTCATGTCAGGAGTGTGGAATGGCATTTGCTCGATCCTCAAACCTTTCCGATCACATGAAAATTCATACAGGAGAGAAGCCTTATTCATGTCAGGAGTGTGGAAAGGCATTCGCTCGATCCTCAGACCTTAACAAACACATGAAAGTTCATACAGGAGAGAAGCCATATTCATGTCAGGAGTGTGGAAAGGCATTTGCTCGATCCTCAAGCCTTAACAAACACATGAAAGTTCATACAGGAGAGAAGCCTCATTCATGTCAGGAGTGTGGAAAGGCATTTGCTCGATCCTCAAACCTTTCTGATCACATGAAAATTCATACAGGAGAGAAGCCTTATTAATGTCAGGAGTGTGGAAAGGCATTTGCAAAATTCTCAAATCTTAACATACACATTAAAATTCATACAGGAGAGAAGCCTTATTCGTGTCAGAAGTGTGGAAAGGCATTTGCTCGATCCTCAGACCTTAACAAACACATGAAAGTTCATATAGAAGAAAATCCTTATTCATGTTCAGAGTGTGGAAAGGCTTTTGGTGAATCCTCAAGCCTTAACAGGCACATGAAAATTCATACAGGAGAGAAGCCATATTTATGTTCAGACTGTGAAAAGGCATTGCTTGATCCTCATACCTTAACAATGAAAATTCACACAATGGGCCGGAGTAATAGTATGGAGGTAAGATGTTTGCCTTGCATGCAGAAAGTTGGTGGCTTGAATCCCGGTATCCCATATGGTCCCCTGAGCCTGCCAGGAGCTATTTCTGCGCATAGAGCCAGGAGTTACCCCTGAGCGTTGCTGGGTGTGATCCAAAAACCGGAAAAAAAATTCACAAAGGATAGAAGCCTTATTGTGTCAGGAGTGTGGAAAGGTGTTTGCTTTATCCTCAAAGCTTCTGAGATACTGAATATTCATGGAGAGAAGCCTTATTTGGATTGTAGCAAAGCCTTCAATAAATCTCAAGACACATTAAAATTTATATAGGAGATGGGGCCGGGCGGTGGCGCTGGAGGTAAGGTGCCTGCCTTGCCTGCGCTAGCCTAGGATGGACCGTGGTTCGATCCCCCGGCGTCCCATATGGTCCCCCAAGAAGCCAGGAGCAACTTCTGAGCCATTAGCCAGGAGTAACCCCTGAGCGTCACAGGGTGTGGCCCAAAAACCAAAAAAAAAATTTATATAGGAGATAAGCCATATTCATATCAGGAATGTGCTGAGGCATTTGCTCACTGCTCATAGCTTGTTAGACACTTGAATACTGGAGAGAAACCTTACTCATGTTAGGTGAGTGTGAAAAAGACTCACTCAAACCTCAATTGTTTCTGGGCAGTACATTACTGATTTGTATTGATAAGAAGACTTCCTCATGTCAGAATTATGGGATGTCCTCCATTAAATCCTCAAAACTTAATTTGCACGATTACATTCAAACAGGAGTTAAGTCTAATACATGTCAGGAGTGTGGAAAGGCCTTTGCTTAGTCCTCAAGCCTTACTATGCATATGAATGTTCATACAAGAGAAGAGTGCTGTTCATGCCTGGAGTGTGGGAAGGCTTATACTTTCTGCTCAAGCCTTCAAAAGCATAAAAAATCCATTCTGGAGGGAAACATATGGTCCATAATAAGTGTGTATTTTTTCACTGATATTGAAACTTTGATAGATATGAAAATGAGATCTGATGATCTGAGTACCTCAAACAAAATGTGTGGTATTGGCCTTGCAAACCACTGGCTGGGGTTCAATGTTAGACATTCTGTAGGGTTTCTCAAGCCCAAAGGTATGGATAACAGTGTCAGGAATTACCTTTGAACATCATAGTGTGTCTGTTGCAAGTCAGCCCCTGAAGAGGTTGACTGATGGAGGATGAGGTCTTTCCCCTTCAGCTCGGAGCATGCGTCTGCCACCCTGTCTAGCCAAGGGTTCTGAGATGAAACGGTGGGTAAACAGCTCACAGACAGTCAGGCTTGTGGAAATATTAGTTTTATTCAGTGGACAAGACTGAAGTCCAAAGCC
The DNA here is from genome assembly GCF_024139225.1 of Suncus etruscus. Taxonomy (NCBI): domain Eukaryota; kingdom Metazoa; phylum Chordata; class Mammalia; order Eulipotyphla; family Soricidae; genus Suncus; species Suncus etruscus. The sequence goes on along the minus strand of NW_026060297.1, from coordinate 27,968 downwards.
TCAGCATCAGTTCCTGCCAAAAGCCTCTCGCCTTCCACAGACTCTTGGTTTTTTTTTTGTTTTTTTTTTTTTTTTGGTTTTTGGGCCACACCAGGTGATGCTCAGGGGTTACTCCTGGCTATGCGCTCAGAAGTCGCTCCTGGCTTGGGGGACCATATGGGACGCCGGGGGATCGAACCGTGGTCCGTCCTAGGCTAGCGCAGGCAAGGCAGGCACCTTACCTCTAGCGCCACCGCCGGCCCCAGACTCTTGTTTTTATCCCCCAGAATCAGGTACCACCCAATGGTGGGATCAGATACCACCCAATGGTAGAAGCAGAATCAGGTACCACCCTAGGTTGGGGGCAGAATGCCTGGTCACACGCTAGGGTAGGGCACAATTACCGATCAGGTTAGGGTCAGTAATATAATAATCCCCTAAAATATTTACATACACAGCATGTTGCCTATGAAAATAACTAAAATAACTTTTAAACAAGACAATAGTAACTTGAGGGAATATGGGGAGACCTGTTTACTTCTGAATGATTGCATAAAAATTCATAGTTGGGACTAGAATGTAGCATAGTGGAAAGGGTATTTGCCTTGGTCGCAGCCAACCAGGGTTTGAACCTCGACATTCCCTATGGTCTCAAAAGTCGGCCAGGAGCAAATTTTATACTTCACTGGGTCCTATAGCAACGAATACAGCTGCATAACCTCTTTACTTGAGAGCTTTATATTTATGAAGCACTTTGACCCTTTTACTACTCTAAGATGGGTCAGTTTTATAACTGTAATTATTGATCAATTATTTCTGCGTAGGTCTCCTGATCACATTTATGTTAGGCTGTTAGGTGTTGTACAGAGCTCTGTTCATATCTATGTTCTACATAGCTTGCTACATTTCCCCTTTTCTGCCTGTCATTCAGCAAAACCTTTTCTTTTTTCTTTTTTGGGCCACACCTGGTGACACTCCCTCGGGTTATTCCTGGCTATGCACTCAGAAATTGTTTCTAGCTTGGGGAACCATATGGGTCACCAGGAATTAAACTTTGGTCTGTACTGGGTCAGCTGTGTGCAAGGCAAACACCCTAACATTGTGCCATCACTCCAGCCCAGCAACATCTTTTCTATAGTTTCCCTGTGCTCACTTATCCAGTACTTGCTTTCCCTATTAAATCCCTAGGGCCATATAGCTCAACATCCTTTGTGCCCCGGAAGAACACTCCACTCACACACATTTGCACCCCTTTGAAGCATTTCAGCCTCTTATTCCCCTGGATTGTTACTAGGACCAAAATTGTCTTTTCAAATGGGTCTTGGCTGAAGGACTAATTACAGCCTGTGACTTAAGCCAGCAGCTAGAGGGAGTCATTGACACTTCCATTCCCATCCTGATTATTCTTTTTTTTGTTTTTGTTTTTTTGTTTTTTTTTTTTGGTTTTTGGGTCACACCCGGCGGTGCTCAGGGGTTACTCCTGGCTGTCTGCTCAGAAATAGCTCCTGGCAGGCTCGGGGGACCATATGGGACACCGGGATTCGAACCAACCACCTTTGGTCCTGGATCGGCTGCTTGCAAGGCCAACGCCGCTGTGCTATCTCTCCGGGCCCTCATCCTGATTATTCTTACCCAACAGATTACAACTTAGCTGAAGTAGTCCTCTTTCATCATGCTCACTTGGGCACGCTCCCAACAAAGATGGTGGAATATGTATTTTTCTTTTCTTTCTTTTATGGACACACCTGGTAATGCTCAGGGATTACTCCTGGTTATGTGTTTCGAAATCACTCCTCAGTTGGGGAACCAAATGGAATTCTGGGGGATCCTAGGTCAGCCACATGCAAGGCAAATTGCCCTACCAATGTTCTACTGCTTATGCCCTGGAATGTGTATTTTTCTTTTTTTTTGTTTTTATTTTTTCAGGCCACACCCATTTGATGCTCAGGGGTTACTCCTGGCTAAGCGCTCAGAAATTTCCCTGGCTTTGGGGACCATATGGGACGCTAGGGATCGAACCGCGGTCCTACCTTGGCTAGCCCGTGCAAGGCAGACACCTTACCTCTAGCACCACCTCGCCGGCCCCGGAATGTGTATTTTTCTTATAAAATAATGTTATTGGTGGTGGGAATCTTGCACTTATGAAGAGGGGTATTCTTTACATGACTGTAATCATACAACTACAATCATATTTGTAATCAGGGTGTTTAAATAAAGATAATTTAACATTTAAAAAGGAAGTTTTGACTTTGGGCTTGATTCAGGAATCAAATGGGGAAATATGTATATTTCCTTTTATGTATTTATTTGCGAAGAATGATATTGTCTTGGACTTGATTCCACACCCAAATGTAGGGTATGTATATTTCTTTATATGTATTTATGGGTAACAATGTTGGTACTACAACTATGAATCAGGGACAGTGGACTACATCCTACTCAGTGTCTCCTAGCACCCCAATATTACTTTGTGGCAATACCCTTTTCTCTTTTTTTTGAATAGATCCAGTAAAATCGGTGAAAATCTTAGGATAGAGATGTGTTCCCAACTTTTAGAGATAGGAACCCCAAATGTTTATATTCCTGGGATGTAGAAATATTGGGGGGCCAATTTCTGAGTGCAGAGTCAGGCACTGCTGGGTGTGGCCCCAAAACCAATCGATCAATCAAAAAATAAATAAAAAAGAAAAGCATGGGACCAGAGAGAGCATGGAGGTAGAGTGTTTGCCTTGCATGCAGAAGGACGTGGTTCGAATCCCGGCATCCCATATGGTCCCCCGAGCTTACCAGGTGCGATTTGAGTGTAGAGCCAGGAGGAACAGGTGAGTGCTGCTGAGTGTGGCCCCAAAACCGAAAAAAAAAAAAAAAGAAAATCATGAGCAGATGTTTCCTGGGAAAGTCCACCCTGCCGTAAATCTAATCCAGATGAAAAGTCTTTATCCCAGATTTTATTGCCTGTGAAAAATCACCACTAACACTTTCTTGGAAGCTATGATCTGGGGATTCTGCCTCTAGTGGAAGACAATCTAACTTATCTAGCCCTTATCTAAATTTTGTCCTTAACCAACTTGAGATGTAACTAATAACATGAAACACATACTGTTTTTAAACCAAGAGCACACAATCGATTTCCATAATGTCTACCCTAGACACAGAAGCACACACTCTGCTTTAAAGCCCTCTCTCATTCAGCCTGATTGGCTGACACAGAGACTACAGCCTACTGTCCCTTATTATAAATATCCCTTTCCACCTACATAAACTGAGTGACACTCCGGAAGTGACTGGTGGATGCTTCCTTGTGAGTACTCTAGGGGCCCAGGATTTAACCTCACCAGTAAATTCTACATCTTCGGATCTGACTCAGCAGCATCATTTACAATGCTGATATCCTTTTTGTTGTAGTTGGAGCAGGGCTGAAGAAGATGAGCCTATGTTCTCATTCAGCAGGTAGTGCCTGTGCCTTGCAAGCAACCATCCAGGTTCAATTCCTGGATCTCATGTTCCCCTGACTCCTGAGTGCAGATCCTCGAGTAACCCTGAGCATCACTATTTGTGACCCCAAAGTCAAATAAGGATGACAAATGAGTAAAGACAAAAATAATGAAAGCAACACTCACCAGTGAATATTCATGGGAATCTGAAAAAGAGTGACTGAGCACCATTATTTTATTGAAGTTGTGGTGGCCTGGTACTGATGGGTAGGTGGTATTTGTAAAGGAACTTTGGTGATTTATTTCCTAGCAGAACTTCTCCAGTGTGTGGCCATTCACCTTCCCCTTCTCCATCTCTTTAAGACCTAGTGAAGCTCTACTGTGTGGAACAGCTGGTCGAAGCCCAGAAGTGGGAGAATTCTCTTTTCTGATTTGGAATGAATTTCGGAGCTAATGCCTGTTCTTTAGGATTTCTGCCATAAATAGAGTGGCATCAGGGTCTTCATTTTGGTCAATTTCTGGAATTTTTTTTCTTGAAGCTGGTGCCCTCAGACTCTAGCTCTGCCAACCTAAAAGCTAGTGAGGTAGTTTGCAGGGGTTTGGAGAGAAGATTGAGTCTCTGTTCACCTCAGGGCTGCTGTGTCCAAATGAGGCCTGACAGAACCAAGAACCAAGGTCCCCCTGAGTCCTTGATAAGGGCCCTAGACTAAGACAAGCCCAAATCCTAGTAAAATAGTTCTTTTTTTTTGGATTTTGGTTTGGGGGTCATACCCGGCAGCACTCAGGGGTTTCACTTGGCTCTACGCTCAGAAATCGCCCCTGGCAGGCACAGGGGACCATAAGGGATGCCAGATTCGAACCATTGTCCTGCATGAAAGGCAAACGCCTTACCTCTATGCTGTCTCTCTGGCCCGTAAAATAGTTCTTGAGACAGGTTAAAAGTTTATTTATTTTGGGGACTTAAGAGAGAGCATGTAGGTCAGGCATTTGCCTTTCATGCAGAAGGTCATTGGTTCGAATCCCGGAATCCCATATGGTCCCCCAAGTCTGCCAGGAACTATTTCTGAGTGCGGATCTATGAGTAACCCCTGAGCACTGCCGGGTATGCCCCAAAACCAAAAAAAAAGTGTTTAGTTACTTTTCTACTCTTAGCTAATGCAAAGGGAGTTAACTCATTTTCACTCTAAGCCAAGGCAGAGGGAGTTAACTCAAATATACCATAAAATGTAACCTCTAAAAAGGAATGCAGGGATGTTAAGAACCTATTCTGTTAGATAGAGAAACTAGATGGTTCTGGAATGTTCCACCAAATAAGGTCTACATGACAAGCAAAGTTGAGTCAGATAAGTTGAGACCTCTATTTTATGAAATAATGTGCTTTGTGCCCAAAATGAGATAAGCAATCATGTATGTGATGAAAGATATAGGACAATCATGTATGCTGTGAAAGTTGAACTGTTTGTTTTAAGCAATGAAATGCTTGGGCCTGTTAATGTTTGTAATGTCTATATAAACTAGCTGAGATTTTGCTCCGAGGTCCTTGTCAACGTCCATGATTGGATGAGACCTGGACCTCTGCTATCCTAACAAACTCCCTTTTGTGTCTTGCATTATCGGAGGTGGTCTCTGTCTCTGGGTGCCAACCTGGACCCTTACAGGCCAGTTATCTTCATGGGGCTTGGGATGGAAACTGGTGAACCTGAGTGTAGTTCCTCAACTTTACAGACTGAACTACCTCTTGGGCTTCATTGAAGTGCTCATGTAAATAACATTTGCTTTTTCCTTTAATCTACCCTGCATTAATTAGTACTCTTAATAAAGGCAACCCGCACACTCACGTGATTTGTTAAACTCTGGTTACAAAAAGTGGCAGTGAATGTACCAGTAAAAAGAAGCTGGTTTACTCAATGAGTTCCAATATGGTGCTTAGCACCCCTGCTGGGACTCTGATTTCTTGTACAAAACTGCAAGATGAGATCCCCCCATAGAATTACCCAAACAGACCCATAATGCTGTGACCATAATAAAGAAGCCCTTCTCTCTTTGCTGTCACTCCAGCCAGGGATCCTGGGAGTTCTATACTAAGGAATCTGCTGCTGTCACCCAAAAGATGGAACTTTGAATGAGACATAGCTGTCTACTCAAAGTACGTTTTGCTGTGAAGGTGCTACTGTGGCCCATTTCTGCCCATTCTGTCACAATGTACACTTAATAAAAAGCTAGATAAAGTAAACATAGTTTTGTGGACACAGGAAGAAAGTGCAAGTCAAGGCATGTGTGTTTATTTTTTGATGTCATGGAACTCTAGTGTCACAATTTCCCTGATTCTTTGGAAATTAAAATCATTTTGAAAATAGTTGCATAATTTCATTTAATTTTTTATCTTTTTTTTTTTTTTGCTTTTGGGTCACCTGTCAGTGTTCAGAGGTTACTCCTGGCTCTACGCTCAGAGATTGCCCCTGGCAGGCCTGGGAGGGGGGACCATATGGGATGCCAGGATTCAAACCACTCTCTTTCCAAATGGAAGGCCTTACCTCCAGGCTATCTCTCCAAATTTTTATCTTTTATATTTAATTTATTTAAAGAAAATACAGGGCCGGGCGGTGGCGCTAAAGGTAAGGTGCCTCCCTTGCCTGCGCTAGCCTTGGACAGACCGAGGTTCGATCCCATGGTGTCCCATATGGTCCCCCAAGCCAGGAGCAACTTCTGAGCACATAGCCAGGAGTAACCCCTGAGCATTACCGGGTGTGGCCCAAAAACCAAAAAAAAAAAAATAAAGAAAATAAATGCATTACATAGTTGACATAACTGATCATAATACATTTGTTTTAGGAAGTCCAAGAGCAACATGATTTAAAAAATAGAAAATTGAAAGAAAAACCAAAGAGATGGAAGAGAAAGGAAATAAGAAAAAGTTCAGTAGCAAGTATATATTTTAAAATTATTGAATCACTAAAAACAAACAAAAATTATTGAACCACAATGAATGCATTAAAGTTCCAGCAGAAAGTTTAGTAAGCTCTTCTTTAAAAAAATAGCATAAGAGTTAAAAATATATATACAGTAATAATGGTGTGAGGGTGGCAATTGTTGTTTGCATAGGCCCAGCAAAATATGGGGGAAATAGGGGTAAAAAGCCTTGGCCTAAATATAAGGATACCTTGTTCCTGAAGTTTTCTGGTATAAGACCAACTCTGGGCTCCAGGTATACCAGGCTGCCGAACCCCTGAGGCATTCTCTTGGTTCTGGTGAAACATTTTCGCATATTAACTGTTGCTGGTGCCAGGTCTCTGTAGTTAAAGATTCTGGTTTCTGTGCATTTCCTTCATCGAAGTCAGGCTGATGTGGAGGGTCCTCTCGTTTCATGTCACCATTAAATGTGGAGCATCCTGCATGCATGCAGGTTGTTGCTGTTAATGAGCCTTCTGGGTGTTAAGAGAACACTCCTTTGAGTAAGTCAATGCCAGGGTAGCGGCAGGGTGTTTCCTGGTAGAGGTTTGCTTCTGGTGATGTAGACAATTGTGGTTGTTTCCTTAGATGGTCAATGGTTCAGGGGTGTATGGGCCGTGCCTATTCAGAGGCATAATTTAAAACAAAAGCTGAGTAAAACAATTTCTGGGGGGGGGGTCACACCAGGCGGTGCTCAGGGGACACTCCCTCCTCTATGCTTAGAAATCGGTCCTGGCAGGGTTGGGGAACCATATGGGATCCCGGGATTCGAACCACCGTCCTTCTGCATGAAAGGCCAAGGCCTTACCTCCATGCTATCTCTCCAGCACTAGAGTGAAATACTTTGGGAAAAGGAGTGGCTGCAGCCAAGCTCGGGATGTCCCTTTAAGAGGTCTTGGGGAGTAGCTGTGATGTCATCTAGCCCGCAGCCTCCTTTGCGTCCCCTTCCGGGTTCGGTCCCTTGAGCTGCCTTCTCTGCTGATCGGGCCAGGCCGGGTCCCCGTGGGGTGGGGTCTGGAGGGACGATCGGCCGCTCTGAGCGCGTGGAGCACCGGGTCACAGCCAGGTGAGCGGCGGGGGCGCCCGGGTAATTGGGGGAGGCGGTGGCGCCCAGAGGTGGGACCGACCGAGAGCGCGGAGGTTGGATCTTGTTGCGTTTGTTCCTGGGGGGATCGGCCGCCCAGGACGCTCGGCTTTGCAAGTGGGTGAGCGGGGTTCGGTTCCGACACCCCACGATGATCGAGATGCGGGAGGCGACGGGGAAGCGGGCGGTCGAGGGAGATCACGGGCTAGAACAAGCCCAGGCGGGAATTTTCAGACTCGACCAAGGAAAGAACTGCCCGAGTGGTGCCGGGGAGACCCCAAGTGCCTCCTAGGAGTTGGGGGGGAAGAGGCGGCGGCCCTGGAGGGAATCTGCAGCTCTCCCTTCACTCTCTCCAGATCTGGCTCCTGGGGAGTGATTGGGACAGTCTGGCTTGGCAGACAGTTCTGAAAAACTGCTGAGCTCCAGCCAGCCTTGATTATGGCAAGAAGTGGCTCCACATCTGAGAAAGAGCTCCCCTGATACACTTTCCACAAGGAATGATTAAAACCCCAAGGTCTGAGGGAGATGCTGCCACCCTGGCCACAGGCAATGGTCCTTTGTTCCAAGAAGGCTTTTCTAGATGTTCTCCCAACCCCACCCCACCCCTAGGCTTTCCAATTTCCTTAACTGTCCTGTTGCTAGGGTGGTTGCCAGGAGCAGGGTGGGGGTAGTTGAAGGTCTTTGACTTTCAGCCCTTGGCCCCCATTCCTGCTCTGAGAGGGGAAGGGTGCAGCCTTCTTTTGGCCTGCAGTGGCCTCAGGTCCATGTGTTCCCAAACCCTTTGTTTTTAGTGGATTTCAAGATTTTACTGTCCTGGGGTGCCTCCCTACCTGTTTGCTTCTAAACCAGGGGTCTAAAACTCGAGGCCCGCGGGCCCTGCGGCCCTCCTTACAACATTCTGTGGCCCGCAATGGGCCTTCAAATATTGCAGTATTCGCGATTATTCGCTTATTTATTTATTTATTTATTTGTTTATTTATTTTTGTGAAATCCCTTATGCGGCCCTGTGTCACCCCGACTTTGCCTTCTGCGGCCCCCAGGTAAATTGAGTTTGAGACCCCTGTTCTAAACTTTGATCAGGTACTTTTCCTCTTCCATTCATTTCATTACTATGACACTTCGTGGGGAGGCTTTTGGGTTACACCCAGCAGTGCTAAGGGGTTACTCCTAGCTCTATGCTCAGAAATCACTCCTGGCAGGCTTGGGGACCATAATGGATGCCGGGTTTCAAACCACTGTCCTTTTGCAGGCAAAGCAAAGGCCCTGCCTGCATACTATCTCTCCTGCCCCTACTATGACACCTTTTTTTTCTACATGGGTTGCTCTGTAGTACAACTGGATCCTTGCACACCACTGACCCATCATTGGTCCCTGACACTGTATAGGGTTCCCCATGTCCTGCAGAAGTGATTTCTGAATACTGAGCCAGGAATAACCCTCTGAGCACCTTAGGGTATGGCCCAAAATATAAATTAAAGAAAAAATTTTAAAGTAGAGAGAATTCTTTCATGTGGGTGACATGGAAAGGCCTACATTGTCTTCATACACCTTATTCATAAGAATGTTCATATTGACTAAAAATGATATAATGTATGGTTTTTGAGAAAGGTCTGAGCTTAACCTCTGACACCATACTATTCCTAGTAGAAATCATGTTGCAGTCGGGTCTTATGTAAAGATTGTGAGAATTAATTAATTAATTAATTATTTTTCTTACTACCTTTAATTCCTCATAGTCCTACATTGCATAAATATCTGTGGTAGCAGTGTGTGTGTGGAAACCATATGGCAGCAAGTGCTGAATACACTGGCAGAGGCACTTCCAGGCTGAGTGCAACTCACCATTTTACTGCCAGTTTGCAGGGGGCAGTGATGTACTGAACTTCTGCCTCCAAGTCAGCCCCTGCCCTAGACTCCCAGGGACTCAGGGATGCAGTTCCTCCCTGTAGAGCAAGATCAATGTTCCTGTCCTATACACATCCTGATCCCATCCCATCCCCATTCTGTGTCCATGTGTGTGTTCACATGGACCTGAGCTGGTGCCCAGAGGTGCAGCCCAACTGGCATTATTGGCCTTACAGGCTCTTCCTGTCAGGGCAGGGGATTTCTTCCTCTGCAGTGCTCACAACCATGTCTCTCTTACAGGGATTCATGCAAACTGCCTTTCTGCTGCTCTTCTGAAATAATACATACTAGGGAAGATGGATCTGCACCATCGGAAGTCCAGTTCCCAGGTAGGTGCAGAGAGTGAGCATAAGGAAGGACAGGGTGGGGGACAGGAGTGTTCAGCCCCCACATTGTCAAGCTGTGGCCCCTAGCGGGGGTTCTGGACTCTGTGATTTGAGGCTACTTTTGTCCTTGTTTGCTGTGTTTGGTTTAATGGTCCCCAGTATGTTCAGACTTGACTCTTGAAACAGTGTTCCTGGGTCACCACTGGCAGGTCTCAGACCCTATGGGGGTTCTGGAGTTCATAAAATACGAACTGGTAATATGTTGTTAAGGAAATCCTTGATCTCAAGATTTCTACCCTAAATCTTCATGCCTACCTTATCAGGGATCAGATATATTACTGATTTTTAGTACTGGCTCCAGAGCCAATAGGGGGTTTCTTGGCTCTGTCCCTCGTAATCTGCAGAATGAATCATATGGGGAGTGCGAGGTTCTCTCTGGGCCAGCCAAGTACAAGGCAAGTGCCCTTCTGGCTGTTCTGTAGGTTTAGCTCAAAGTTCTCTGTTTTGTTTTTGGGCATAGCCAGTGATGCTCAGGGGTTACTCCTGGCTATGTGCTCAGAAATTGCTCCTGGCTTGGGAGACCATATGAGATGCCTGGGGTTCAAACAGTGATCAGTCCTAGGTCAGCCTCGATTTGTGTTTTCTTCCAGTTCCTAGATGCAGGCCAATACAGGCACACTTGTCTTCTCTCTCTTTTCACTCAGGATGCTCAATGGAGTCTAATATGCTCCCCAGGTTGCCTAATTTTCTAAAATCTGGCTGAAGAATTTTTTGCCTTACTGGAAATTCTGTGGCTAGGTCTTTTCCTGCATGTGCACTTCCCTTTGGGTTTTGGTTTTAATTTCTTTGTGCTGTGCTACTTCAGCTTCTTTTGTATAGATTTTTTTTTCTTCCATGTTGCTATACTCAGGGCTTCATCTGGGCTCTACACCAAGGATTTACTTTACTCCTGATAACGTGAGGGAACCCAAGATTACACCAGGGATTGACCCTGGGTTGGCCTTGTTTGAAACCCCTGGCTCTGTTTCTCCACCCCTTTGATCATTCCATGCAGTTTAATTCTTCACTCTGAAGAGCTCGCCTCCTCCTTTTTCATACATTGATCTTACAAAGCCTGCAGTTCCATGGCTTATGGATCTAGTAGGGAAATGTAAGCCAAGGGTCATTTGAAAAGTCATAGAGATTGGGAGTGAGATCATTTCTATGTGCTCAAGGAGGCACTTTCTTGGATGTAACTGTGTGCTGATTTGGTAAAGCACAGGCTTGACTCACAATGTGACCCTTGAATTTTACTTCTTTCCCTACTACCAAGAGAAGAGATGGGCTTTAGGAGAAGATTTAGACTGCTGTGTGTGTAGCATTTTGGGAAATGGCAAATATTCAGTGGACCTAGTGATACTGCACATTGGCCCAGGTATGCTTGTATGCATGCCACTATTTCCAAGAACCTACTTGAGGATTGTCCTCACATTATGTTGGCTGATGCTCAGGGATTTCTGGAGCCTGTCATCAGAAGTGCCTCTTGACATATTGACTTTGAGACTGGTTCTTCCTAGTGGAGAGAGCAGAGGAACTTCTTCCCTTTGGGATATGGGGGTTTCCCTTCTTTACATTCAGGGACTGTGTGAGCCTGAGCCTTTACCCTGCTGTGTGCTGGCTCAGGACACGGTGACCTTTTTTGATGTGACCGTGAGCTTCTCCCCAGATAAGTGGCTGTACCTGGACAGCTCTCAGAGGAAATTCTATAGAGATGTGATGCTGGAGATCTACCAGCACCTGCGGGCCATTGGTAAGAGCCGCCCTGAGGCAACTGTGAGGAACAGACCCTTTGGGCCAATCACATACCAGTCAGAGATCTGGGTTCTATAGGGACTGGACTTTGTAGTTACCCAAAGTGAAGGCCTATCTCATTGTTTTACACTCCCAATACCAATTTTATATCTTAGAGGAGTCTAATTATGTAATGTTAGTTTTATTTTTTGACATTCTTTCACATATTTTTGGGCCACACCCAGTGATGCTCAGGGGTTATGCCTGGCTTTGCGCTCCCAAACCTCTCTTGACTTTGGGTCCTTATGAGATGATTGGGGATCGAACCACTGTTCTTCCTGAGCAGCCCCATGCAAGGCAAGTGCCCTTAGTACTGTGCCATCTTGCTGCCCCCTAATTATGTAATTTTATTTATATTTTATTTATTAGTTTGGTTTTTGGGGTCACACCCGGCAGAGCACAGGGGTTGCTCCTGGCTCTACACTCAGAAATCGCTCCTGGCAGGCTCGGGGGACCATATGAGATGCCGGAATTCGAAGCCCCATCCTTCTGCAGGCAAAGCAAAAGCCCTACCTACATTCTATCTCTCTGGCCCCTAATTATATAATTTTAAATTTATTTTACAGTACTGAGAAATAAAACATTGTTTGGGCATTTTCCTTGACCTCTATGAACCAGGTTTAATACAGGCTGCAGACTGATCTAATGAATTTTCAGGGATTATTCCGGAGCTCAGACCTAAGAGTCAACCCTGACCACTGTGCCACAATACTCTCAAATGCAAGCCATTTAAATTTTATTAACATTTATTTAGGATTTTAGGCACTCATGGGTCAGTCCTGACTCTGTGTTCAGAAATTGCTCCTGGCAGGGTCAAGGGACCATGTGGATGTTGGGAATTGAACCTGGGTCAGCCACTTGCAAGGCAAACACCCTAACTGTGGTCTGTCACTCTTCTGCCCACCCCCATTTAATTTTTTGTAAGATTGGGAACGCTCTTAACCACACATGGGAGTGCTCAGAGCCGAGGAAGCCATTGAGTTTAGAGATTTCTTCTGACATTATTCAGTGATCACTTGGGTTGCCAGTGATCACACCTGGATCTTCTGCTCTGTGCTAGTGTCCCAACGCCTAGTAAGTCCAACATTTATAAGAGCAAGTTTGACTTGAGTGTTGTCCATCAGTTGTTTCGGCCCTCATGGCATTCGTGCCTCCCAATTTTCTTTGGCTGATGTGATGTGTGGGATCAAACCTGAGGCTCTTGTTCATAAAGGACGTTTTCCAATTATACTTATTCCAGGCTGTGCTGTGTAATTTGACGATTTCTTTTGGGGTACACCCAATAGAATTTAGATTTCCATCTGGCTCCGCACTCAGGAATCAACCATGAATGTCTCTAACCCTGAATCATTCCTCTAGACAGGACAACGCAGGGTGAGGCCTCTGCTGATCTTCTGGTTGGAAGAAATAAGGAGCCCTTGACAGTTTGCACAGAGGCATGTTTGGAGGTAATTGTTGAATGAGGCCCAGAATCAGATCCTATGGAGAAGTGTGGTAGTTTCTGTGCACATATGAAACGTGGGTGCTGAACAGTGTGTGTTGGAGTCCTGGATCAGCCATGTGGGACCTCTCCTGCCCAAGTTCTCAGGTCTTGATACTAAGGCCCATAATGATTGGCACTGACTTTCTTGAGTGCTCTTTCTGCTTCCCTGTCTGTGGATATTTGTAACTGATCCTGTGTTTCTGGCTTTCATCCATCGTCTATGTTTTCAGACTAGCTCTACAACCACATGTTGAGGTTCCCTTCTCAGTGGCAATTGGACAGCCCTCTGTTCTCTGTTTCCGCATAGTTGTCTTTGCCTTTGGATTATTTTCAGCAGTACCTAAAGAATTTTTTTCTCTCTCATTTCTTGAGATTGCCTTGCTCATTCTTCTCGGTTGTTGCTCCTGGTCCTGTGCTTCTCAATCATTTCTGGTGTACTCAGGAACACTATGTGATGTGATTCAGTATGTGATGTTATTGAATCTGGGTACACAACTTCAAAGTAAATACCACTTCTTATGAATACTTAAAAGAAAACATTTTGCGGGGAGTAACACAGTGATTGTCAGGCCCCCCTCCCACCTCTCTGCCTTGTGTGTGGGAAATTGTTTCAGCGGATCTGGTCAAAATTCACAGGAGCCTGGAGGCCTTGCAGGAAAATGAGTCAGTTCTTCCCCACAACTACAGCCCCAAGAACAAGTGTGGGTCCTCAGATACATGGTTAGACCCTGGTAGGAAGGACAGTGAACAGTCATTCCTGCAACTCCTACTGCAGTAAAAGTGAGTAAAATCCAGACTTGACTGAAATCTGGTCTTGAGTGCATGTGTAACACGTGAAGATGTCACCGGAAGAGGTGAGGACCAGAAAAAGACTGCACAACACACTTCAGAAGATACCCCAAAGATAAGACTGAACTGGGTTGGCTAAAATAGGTGGGACTGTAGACACAGTGTAGAAGGGGGCAGTGAAGGCATAACATCCTCAGCTTTGGTTATGGACTCAATTGGGAAGAAAGTTGCCAGCTATGGCTCTAATGAATTTCCCAGTGTAGGGAAAGAACCGTGTAAAAGGGTAAGAACCCAGTACAACTCCCAAGGAGAGTCTAGGGTTTGAATCATTCAAGGGACTAACAGCCCAGGGAGCTCTGCCAACAGTGGACACAGACTAGGAATAACTCCATTTTTTATAGCCTTGTTAAAGGAGCAGGTGCCTCCCTGTCATAGCTGACTTGTTCTAGATGGTCTTGCAGGCAAGACTCTGATAACTATCACAGTCTTATTCATTAGAGAGGTCAGGGTCCTATCCCAAACCCTCCGCCAGAAGAGAGATAAAGAGGGAGATACCTAGATGTGTGTGGGACCATCCAAAGTTCACTTTCAACTGCCCACCAACTCTCCCATTGCTCCAACTCTCATTCAACTGCCCACAAACACTTCCTCATCCTCCAACTGCCAACAAACTCTCTCAACCGTCTATCCCTACTGTCAGCCATGAAGAGGGTTTTATAGACTCAGCATCCATTGACGATTACAGTCTTATTTAAAGGGGTGATGTTATTTTAAATGGTAGTGTCTTATTAAAGGTCTTGTCCCCGTTATGGCTGGCTGGTACTGGACAGTAGAACTATACTTTCCTAGCAGAGGTCACCTTCCAGAAGAGCAAGGGATTAAATATACACTTCGTGAAACAAGGGGGATTGTGCATGGCCCTAGTGGAATAATGTATTATCTATGCAAACAGACCAGAGTAATCTGCAGTGGGTAAATGCTAGTTTGCAAGAATAGGAAAGGCAATGGAAAGTTTCCATCTACTCGTATCAACATTCGTTCACTGAACCCCCCCCTCATGCTTTTAGTATGTCCTTTCATAATGAATCTACTTATGCAATTTATCCAGGCTCACATAGGTTCAGTAATGGAGCTAGTGCTAATGTCCCAGTATGTACCAATAGTTAGGGATGGAGACAAGAGACCATACGGATAGTCAAAGATTTCACTCAGGGTCCCCAAAATAGGAGGGTAAATGGAAACTAGACCATAAGGGACACCATTTAGTTGATTTATGTCTAAAAAGGCTGCTTCCAATGAAAAAAAATCTCTCAGCTCTCTCATAGTTATTCATGGTCTTTAAAATCACTAAACACTGCTCCAGAACATCTGGCCATAGCAGATATCTCATTAGGGCTAAGAGTGCAGGAACTGTGGAAAGTCCCCTAGACATTTGCAAATCAGTTTCAAGTTTAAGAGAATAAAGTAGCCTTTTCTGGAAAATTATATGTAAACTTGATTGTAGCTCATTGGGTAGGGTCTCTCTCTGAAAGAAAAACCAAGTCAGTCAGGTAGGGGCTTTCTTGTGGACAAATAAAGCTGTGCTTTGCTTTGTTTCAATGGAAAGTTCTTGTTTTCCACTCAGTACCCGAACACAACCACAGGACTCT
Organism: Suncus etruscus; assembly: GCF_024139225.1. Taxonomy (NCBI): domain Eukaryota; kingdom Metazoa; phylum Chordata; class Mammalia; order Eulipotyphla; family Soricidae; genus Suncus; species Suncus etruscus. Next base: position 12,540 of record NW_026060297.1, on the reverse strand, counting down.
GTCTTGTGCTTGTGCTGGCAGGCAGGATTGAGATGGGTGGATCCTGAGGCAGTATGGGAGTACTGATGATAGGAGTTGTCACCAGTATAAAATTAGTGTTGAAATATGACGTGCTAAAACTCAATGAGTTTTTGTTAACCACTAAACTAAATGAAACATTTTTAATTCAAGAAATGAACTCCTGTATGTTTATAAGTGAAAGCAATGCATAGGCAAGATTGTAGGAGACTTGAGGCTTCCACAAGAATCCATCATTTATCAAACATTTGATCACTGATGTTTTTTCCTACTTCCAATGTATTCCTCAAAATATATTTCAACTATGTCTACATCCAGCCAATTTATGACATTGTGCCAGAGGTAGGGAATTTCTGAAGACACATTCCTCAATAAATATTATTTTTAGGTTTGTTAATGTAATACAAATATGAACTTGGGTCTTTTTGGGTAATTCTGCATGACTTCAGCTTGTAGTTTTGTACAAGATATCAGATTCAAAATTCCAGTTTTTAAGCAAGGGAGTTAAACAGCATATTGGATCTCATTGAGACAGTCAAGCTTCCTTTTACTGGTGCATTCACTGACACTTTTGGTAGCCAGAGTTTAAGAAATCATCTGAGGGGGGCTGGAGAGATAGCCTGGAAGTAAGGTGTTTGACTTTCATGCAGAAGGTCATCGGTTCTAATCCCGGTGTCCCATATGGTCCCCTGTGCTTGCCAGGAGCAATTTCTAAGCCTGGAGCCAGGAGTAACCCCTGAGCACTGCCGGGTGAGACCCAAAAACGAAAAAAAAAAAAAAAAGAAATCATCTAAGGGTCTGGGTTCACTGAAATAAGGGTACTAAATAAATAACTAATCAACTAGCTCATTACCTAATTAAGGGTGCTAATTAATGCAGAATAGATGAAAGGGAAAAGTAAAGGTTATTTACAAATGCACTTCAATGGGGACCCAAGTGGTAGTTCAGCCTTTAAAGTTGATGTACTGCACACCAGTTTCCATCTCAAACACCCAATAAGTTTCCACTGGCCTATAGCAGTCCAAGTTGACACCTGAGTTGGCACTGAGAGTCAGTGACCACCTCCTATAATGTAAGAGCCAAAAGGGAGGTCCAACTCTCATCCAATCAGTGGAGTTGACAAGGAACTCTGAGCAAAATCTCAGCTAGTTTATACAGACATTACAGGCATTAACAGGCCCCAGCATTTCATTGGTCAATACAAACAATTCAACTTTCACAGCATCATGATTATCCTACATCTTTTTTCACGTAGATGACTGGCTTATCTCATTTTGTGCACAAAGCACATTATTTTATAGAATGTCTCAAATTATCCAACTATGGGGCTGGCACAGTGGCGTTAGAGGTGAGGTGTCTGCCTTGCCAGCGGTAGCCTAGGACGGACCGTGGTTTGATCCCCCAGCGGCCCATATGGTCGTCCAAGCCAGTAGGGACTTCTGAGCGCATAACCGGGAGTAACCTCTGAGCGTTACTGGGTGTTGCCCAAAAAACAAGAAAAAAATTTTCTGACTCATGGACTCAACTTTGACTGTCAACCCTTATCTGGTGGAACATTCCAGACCCACCTAGTTCCTCCATCTAAAAAGAACAGGGATGGTCCTTATATCCCTGCATTCCTTTAGAGGTTACATTCTGTAGTTTTATTTCTGAGTTAACTTCTCTGCCTTGGCTTAAAGTGGACATGAGTTAATTCCCAATGCTTTAGCTGAGAGTGGAAATTTACCTAAATTTTTAATCTGTCTCAAAATTAACTACTTTTGGGGCTGGAGAGATACCATAGCAGTGGGGTGTTTGCCTTGCAAACAGTCGACCCAGGATGGACGGTGGTTTGAATCCTAGCACCCCATATGTTCCCCCAGCCGGGGAGGAGATAAAAAAAAGATTAACTATTTTTATCCTGTCTCAAGAAATATTTTACTAGGATTTGGGCTTGTGTTAGTCTAGGGCCCTTATCATGGACCCAGGGGGAACTTGGTTTTTGGTTCTCACAGACCTCATTTGGACACAGCAGCCCTGTGGTGACCAGAGATGAAATCTTCCCTCCAAATCCCTGCTTCCTGCAACATACCTCACTAGCTCTTAGGTTGGCAGAGTTTGAGCCTGAAGTCACCAGTTTCAAGGTCAAAAAATTCCACATATTGACCTAAATAAAGACCCTGAGGCCACTCTATTTATGGCCAGAGTCCTAAAGAACAGGCATTAGCTTCTAATTTATTCCAAACCAGCAATTGTTCCACATCTGGGCTTGGACCCGCTGTTCCACACAGTAGAGCTTCGCCAGGTCTTAGAGAGACAGAGAAGGGGAAGATGAATGGCCTTACACTGGAGAAGTTCCTTTGTAAACACCACCTACCCATCAGTACCAGGCCACCACAAACTTCAATAAAATAATGGTGCTCAGAGTCACTCATTTTCAGATACCCATTTTATTGGATCTATTCAAAAAAGAGAAAATGATATTGCCAGAGTAATATTGGGGCGCTAGGAGACAATGTCTAGGTTGTAGTCCACTATCCCTGATTCATAGTTGTAATACCAACATAATTGCTCATAAACACATAAAAATTTTTTTCGGGCTCGCCATTTGCCTCGCATGCAGAAGGATGGTGATTAGAAACCCACTATCCCATATGGTGTCCCATGCCTGCCAGGAGTTATTTCTGAGTGTAGAGCCAGGAGTAATGCCTGAGTGCTGTCAGGTGTGACTCAAAACCCAAAAAATTTTCTCTCCTCATTTGAGTGTAGAATCAAGCCCAAGGCAATGTCATTGTTCGCAGGTAAATACATATAAGGAAATATACATATTTCCCCATTTGACTCCTGAATCAAGCCCAAAGTCATAACATTTTTCCTAAGAAAAATATACATTTCACTATCCCTGTTGGGAGCATGGCCAAAGTAGTATGATGAAAGAGGACGACTTCAGCTAGGAGTAATGTGTTGGGTGAGAATAATCAGGATGGGATGGAAGTGTCAATGACACCCTGCAGCTGCTGGCTTAAGTCACAGGCCATGATTAGTCCTACAGATAGGACCTATTTGAAAAGATGATTTTGGTCATGAGTAGCAATCCAAGGGAGTGAGAGTCTGAAATGGTGAAGGGGGTGCAAATGTGTGTCAATGTGGTGTTGCTCCAGGGCACAAAGGGTGTTGAGCTATAGAGGCCAAGGAATTTATCAGGGAATGCAATACGTCCGGGATAAGGGAGCATAGTGAAACTAGAAAAGGTTTAGCTGGGCCCCAGCAATGGTGTAGCAGTAGGGCATATGCCTTGCACGCAGCTGACCCAGGACGGACCACAGTTCAATCCCCCGGTGTCTCATATGGTCCCCCAAGCCAGGTGCGATTTCTGAGCGTATAGCCAAGAATATCCCTTGAGCATCAATGGGTGTGGCCCAACAATTCCAAATAAAAGAAAGAAAATGTTTTGCTGAATGAAAAGTGGAAGAGGGGAAATGTAGCATAGAGATGTAGAACACAGAAATGTAGAGCTATGTATATCACAGACATTAATGTAAATGTGATCAGGAGACATACACATAAATAGCTGATCAATCAATATGTTAGTGCTATAAATTTGACCCATCTAGAGTAAAAAGGGTCGAAGCGCTTCATAAATATAATAAGATTACGCAGTTGTATTTGTTGCTATAGGCCCCACTGAAGTATAAAATTTACTCCTGGCAGACTTGGGAAACCATAAGAAAGTTCAAACCCTGGAGCCAGAGAGATAGCATGGAGGCAGGGCATTTACATTGCATGCTGAAGGATGGTGGTTTGAATCCCGGCATCCCATATGGTCCACCGAGCATGCCAGGAGCAATTTCTGAGCGTAGAGCCAGGAGTAACCCCTGAGCACTGCCAGGTGTGCCCAAAAACCCAAAAACCAAAACCAAAACCCAAACAAAACAAGTTCAAACTATGTTTGGCTGCTACCAAGGCAAAAACCTTTTCCACTATGCTACATTCTAGTCTCATGTTTAAACTTTTTTTTTTGGAGGGGGGCACACTCATTGACGCTCAGGGGTTACTCCTGGTTATGCGCTAATAAATCGCTCCTGGCTTAGGGGACGCTGGGGGATCCAACTGTGATCTGTCGTAGGCTAGCACTTGCAAGGCCTTACCTCTATCTCCCCGCTCCAGCCCCTCAGCTATGAACTTCCTTATGCAGTTAATCATTCAGAAGTAAACAGACCTTCCCAAATTCTCTTAAGTTAATATTGTCTGTTTAAATTTTATTTTAGTTATCTGCATGGGGTGACACCTATGATGTTCAAAATTAACTCCTGATTCTGTTATCCATATCTTTGGGCTTGAAAAACCCTACAGAATGTGTAGCATTGAACCCCGGCCAGTGGTTTGCAAGGCCCATGCCAACCATTTTGTATGAGGTGTCCAGACCATCAGATATCATTTTCACATCTACAGAATGGTTCCCATGTCAGTGAAAACCTTTCCACACTTCTTATGTTCCACATGCTTCCCTCCAGAATGAATTTTCTGATGCTTTTGAAGGCTTGTAAGCCTTCCCACAATCCAGACATGAATAGCACTCCTTTCTTGTATGAACATTCAAGTGTAAAGAAAGGTTTGAGTACTAAACAAAGATCTTTCCACACTCCTGACATGTATAAGACTTAACTCCTATTTCAATTTTATTGTGCAAAATAAGTTGTGAGGAGTTAATGAAGGACATTCCACACTTCCGACATGAGTAAATCTTACCAGTACAAATCAATAATGTACTGTCCAGAAACGGTAGAGATTAGAGTGAAGTCTTTTTCACACTCACCTAACACAAATAAGGTTCCTCTCCTGTATGAATATTCATGTCTTACAAGCTATAAGCTATGAGCAAATGCCTCCCACACTGCTAACATGAATAAGGCTTCTCTTCCATATAAATTTCCACATGTGCAGAAAGTGTTGAGGAATGACTGAAGGCTTTTCTACAGGATGAATTTTCATGATTCTGCTAAGTTTTGTGGATTAAGAAAATGCCTTTCCACACTCCTGGACATGAATACGTTTTCTATCCTGTGTGAAATTTCATGTTGTTTTTTTTTTGTTTGTTTTGGGTTTTTTTTTTTTTTTGGGTTTTTGGGCCACACCCGGCGGTGCACAGAGGTTACTGAGATTCAAACCAACCACCTTATGTCCTGGGTCAGCTGCTTGCAAGGCAAATGCCGATGTGCTATCTCTACGGCCCCAGGAAACGTCTTTTTAATATGTAACCCAAAGGATTCAATGGAGAGAAATCTAATCTTGAACCAATCCAGAAACCACTTATCACAGAAAAAGAAAAAACAGGTAGTACCAAAATGTCTGTACTCAATTGCAGGGTTATTTGGAAAATGGAATGTGACTTAGAGGCTACTCCTGCACCAATGCTTGGGGATTGCTCCCAGTGATTCTTGAAGAACCATGTAGTTGTAGGAACGATTAAACATGGTCCTCCCATATCCAAATCATACCCTCCTAGATGTTAGATCTACCTCTCAGGTTCATGAGATTCTATTAAGTGGGACCCATATCCAAGATGCTTCAGTGTGCTGCTTCAGAGCAAGACCCAGTGATGCTGATTGGGTCATGTGATGTCTGCGAAGGAATCCAGGACCTCATGTATAAGAGGCATGCATGCTAACACTGAGCTAAATCTATACTCCAAATAAGAACTTACAAATAAAACAACTACAGTATAATTGACATTTTAAAAAGTCTGAATTAAAATCTAAGAAAAAATATCAAGTCAACAAAATCTGAAACGTGTCCTAAGAAAGGGTTGGTGAAAAGTTCTCTAGATACCTCAGGACAGTGAAGTTCTGATGAAGCCGTCTAGGTCATCAGGCAGCACACTGCAGTCCTTTTGGCTCCATTCACTATAAGAGATGATCATTCCATCACAGAGTGCTCTCCAATGTGTTATAGTTGTCTTTAACACTCTTTCATTCGAGGAAGTGCTTGGCACATTTGCTCTTTTGACTGAAGGGGAGGTATGGCACCTGGATGGTTGTTGGGGAGGCGCCAGCAGACTAGCTCAGATCTTAGGCTGCTGATTGCTGCTGTCTGTGGGAACTCCCACTTGGTGCTTTGATCACAGTGGCCAGCTCGCTGAGGGCCTCATTGAAGCACAGGAACTTCCCCTGGCCAAAGACCCCTGTCCCGTCATGAGCTGTCTCATAGCCATCCCGCAGGGTCTCAATGAGGGCCTTGCACAGCCTTGAAAGTAGTGGTGCTGCGAAGGTCTAGCAGGTAGGCACAAAGATTCTTGTCCATGAAAGAAGAGGACGCTGACCTTCAACATGAAGTGGCATATCAGAGGCATTGATGGCAATCAGAGCTTTCATTCTGTATGACTCGTTTTAGCAACCCCGATTTCCCTGGGTTTCTAGCTGTATCAATCTTGCATCATCTGCTGCGAGCAACTGAGTTTCGTCCTTGGGATCTTGAGCCTCGGAGAGTCGGGTAGCAATCTCCTCTTTTGAGTCCTTGGGGCATTGTGGCCCAAGGTGACCCAAAGACTCCCCACCCCGACTTCATGGCAAACAATGGTCGTCTGCCTCTTGACCAGATGAAGATCAGCACAAGCACAGCTCCCGCAGGGTGTCGCCACCCAGCAGACGTTCACCAGGACAGCCGGTGGCTGTCTGGAGCCGTGACCAAGCCCACCCTGGCGGCCTGGTTCTGCTTTCTCTAGGCCCAGCTCCCCAGAGCTCCTCGGGGTCGTCCCAGGGAACCGTCCAGGACCAGCACCATGGAGTCCAGGCGACCCCAAAGGGCGGGAAAAGTGTGGCTTCTGAGCACTTGGTTCCCGTTGGTTGGGTGGAGTGTGCGATGTTCATGAAAAGCGTGACCCTCCTCTTGTAGCCCGGCAATCGCCCCCTCCCTCGGCCACGTTGCTCCCCGGGGTCAAGAGTCCTGAAGGCAAATCCTCCTTCCAAGCCCAACAGAGTCAGTCCCAGCACCTGGCCCTTAAAGACGGAGCATGTGGACTGTGACGTCGCCCCACTGGGGCTTTGTGCGCTGTGACGTCACCACACCTGGGATATTCTCTCCAACCGCCATTGTGGATTTGAATTTGGGGGTGGACGATTGTTGGCGTTCCCCTCGTCCTCGGAGTCTGGTGGGCGACTCTGACTCTCAGCTGCCGAGGGGCCTCTTGAGGCGGGAGCTCCGGGGTCTCTATTAGCAGCGGGGGACCCGGGTAAGCACAGGGTGGCAACCCAGAGACGGGAAGGTCCAGCAAGCGCAGTTTGGCCTTGTTGCGTCCACATCTGTTGATGAACCAGGGACCTGGAGGACGAAGAATTGGCCTGGCGCTTCCGATGGTTCTCGCCCATGATGCTCAATTCTATAGTTCGTCTCTGGGGTCCGCCTTCGGGGGTGCTCAGAGCCGCTGATTGGCTCTGGCTTGAGGATCACTCCAGGTAGCCCCAGGTAGACAGGTATTTTGGAAAGGTTTGATTTGGGGGTGGGGAATTGTGTGAAATATATACTAATTTTGGGTGAGTGTAGAGTTGGGCCTCAACCACGGGGCTCAGGGGCTCTTGGGCCCTGTCCAGTGTACTACTTGGGACAGCATCTGATGAGCCAAAGCCTTCCTGTCTGTCCCATAGTCTTCAGGCCGGAGATGTATTGGGTGAGAAGCTCCAGGTCCAGAGACAGGTCACATCATGGTCATGAGGAATTGCGGGGTATAGAAAGATAATTTTACTTTACAACATGAGATTGGGCACTTTCGCAAATGATCCCTCTAAAAGGAGCTGGATACCGGGTTCAGATGTGCTGATGGGGGTTAGGATCGAGTAGGACCCACAGGACGGAGCTGGGAGGTAATTGTGATGACCAGTTTATAAGGCGACCTTGGTCTGTAGGAGGGCATGCCCAGGCCCAATCTCGCTCCCCTGGCAAGTTTGTCACCCTTGGGGTCCTGTGGTAGTGGCACCTCTGGCCAGAGAATAGCTTGACTCCCCTAGTCTGTATGTGGCACCTGGAGGATCTGGTGTTACGGCTGTAGAGAGCCCGTGCTCCTGTTCCCATCACAGCTCCCTAAGTCAGAGTATCTGGCTCCATTTCCTCATGTTAAAAGAAGCTGGTTTCAAGGCCTTTGTCCATCAGGGTGTTTCAAGCACCAATGCTGTCACTTCTCGTCAGGGCAGGATATCTATGGTGCTCACGGCTGTGACTTTTCTTCAAGACTTACTTCAAAAGTTCTTCCAGCTATAATTAAGGAGTAATCCAGGAGGGAGAAGATGGAAACAAACACTCTGATATCCTTTATCCAGTTAGGAGCGAGTATGGCACAGAAAGGGACAGGGTATGGCATAGGAGTGTAAGGCCCCAGTATAGAGAGGCACAGAAATGTTTTTTTGGTTTCTGCGTCACACCCGGCAGCACTCAGGGGATACTCCTGGCTGCATGCTCAAAAATTGCTTCTGGCAGGCTCAGGGGACCTTTTGGGATGCCAGGATTCGAACCAATGACCTTCTGCATGAAAGACAGACGCCTTACCTCCATGGTATTTCTCCCAGCCCCTGGCCTAGAAATATTTTAGAAAGGAATCTCTTGCCCTGGTTTGACTCCAGTCAGTACCACTGACCTCTTCTATTGGAGGCCTCTTTTGTCTTTGTTTGCTGTGTTTGTTTTGGGTCCCACACCTGATGGTGCTCAGGCCTTACTCCTATTCAGTGTTCTTGGGCCACACTTCTCGTGTCTTAGACACTATGGAGTGCTGACGCATGGTTGAACTCTTGGTAATATGGACCCTTATGTTGGTGAGGAAGGAGACCTTGATCTCAGGATTTCTGCCATGGAGCATTATTCCTGCCTCACACATGGAAAAACACTGATTTGCGATAATGTTTTGTCCCCACACTTAATGTGTTGAATCCTGACTCTGCACTTCACCTTCACTCTGCAGAGCTTTGCCTGCTCTCTTCAGCCATATTTCTCCTCTGTCCATGAGTTGCACTTTCTTTTTTTTTTTTTGGTTTTTTTTTTTTTGGGCCACACCCTGTGACGCTCAGGGGTTACTCCTGGCTATGCGCTCAGAAGTTGCTCCTGGCTTCTTGGGGGACCATATGGGATGCCGGGGGATCGAACCGCTGTTCGTCCTAGGCTAGCGCAGGCAAGGCAGGTACCTTACCTCCAGCGCCACCGCCCGGCCCCTGAGTTGCACTTTCAAAGCCTCTTGTTAGGCTCTTTGGCTTGGTTGCTCTAAGAGAGAAATGAGAGGAAAGGTTCTTTTTCGAAGCTGTAGTTATTTGGAATCCAGACATTTCTTACCTATAATAGGATGGATCCATTTCAGGGTGAATTGTGAGTGCTGATAACCAAGAGCACAGATTTGAGTCACTCACTGAACCATGAGTTTTCCTTCTCACTCTTTTTGCATTGTGCAGAGTCTGGCATGGGGATGGAATGGAATGGTATGTACTTACCATTTTGGGCACCACCCAGAGTAGACTTGACAGATTCTTCTGGTTCTGTGCTTGGTTTTGACCTTGCTGTGTGTGCATAACTTCACCTCCTGAACATTCTAGATTAGTGTCCACAGGTCATGTTGGCTGATGGGACTTCCTCGAAGTGAATCTCCTGGCCTGTCTTCCAGGAGTGATGGAAGAGAGAACATGGAAGCTGGTTCCTCCCAAAGCAAGGACTTGTCCCTGAGTCTCTAGGGTCCTGAGTATCCTGCTTCAGTGTAGATTTCAGGTTGCAGCTGTCCATGACTCCCTCCTGTATTGCTTCTCAGGATGCTGTGTCCTTCTCCCAAGTAGCTGTGAACTTCTCCCAGGATGAGTGGCTGTTCCTCGACTCCTCTCAAAAGAATCTCTACAGAGAAGTGATGCTAGAGACCTACCAGCACCTGCGGACCATAGGTGAGAGCCCCACTGGAGCATGCATGACTGCCGATCTGATAGACTGAGCATGGGTCAACCTCAATCAAGACAAAGGGCCTATCATAGTTCTTATGGTCTGGCCTTCGGTCAAGTTATCTTCCTGAATTCATAAGCACCCAATGGCACTCAGAGACCATTGCTTCTTGAAAAATGATGTGGGAATGGGATCTCATCTGAGGCTCTTGCATGCAAATGCTGTTCCCCAATTCATTGCTCCCTATCTTAGCCACAGTTTAACTATTTTGTTTATTGTTTTGTGTTTGACCACACCTAGCATTCTCAGGGATGTTGCCTACTTATGACTGTACTCAGAAACACTGCTGGGTTAGAGAACAGCATAAAAGATAGGTTGTTTGCCTTGTTAAAGGCCGATGTGGGTTCAATCCCCAGCATTCCAATGTTCTCCAGAAGCTTTCCCTCCAGAGTGAATCCTTGTTACTGGGTCAGGAGCAGTCCTTGAGTATCACCCAGAATAGTCCAAAATCAATAAAGAGAAAACTACTTGTGGGGCATAATGGATCCGATATGTGATTCGGGTGTCCAAATTGTTGTCAGCCGTGCAAGGCAAGTAGCCACCCTGCTGTACTATTGTTCAAACCCTTAATTTTTTGGGGGGGGGTGCCATATGCAGCAGCGCTCAGGTGAAACTCCTGGGTTGGGTGTCTGCAAGGCAAATGCCCTACTCTGTGCTGTAACCTGAGCCCTTACTTTTTAAGACATGAATGCTCCTTGCAAACCTTAGTGGTGCTTGAGATTACTCCCAGTTCTATATTCTCTGCTCATTTCACAAAGGGCTCAGGGAACTATAGAGGGTTCCGAGATAGATGTAGTTTGTTCAAGTGTGAGCCCATTTTGTCCTATTGCTTCCTCCATGTTGGACACTTCAGTTTCTACCTAGTGTCTTCTGTGTGATAAGCAACGTACATACGAAAACCAGAGATTCTGTTCTTTATTTGTTCCGTGATTTAGCCTCTATTAGGAACCAGACAACATCTGAGGTACTATTCTCTTCCCCGTCTTTTACTCATGAATGCAACCTCTTTGCCAGGGCATTGTGGGGAGAAGCCTGCGCTGATCTCCTGGTTGGAAGTAGGAGACCTTGGAAGGCTGCAGAGAGGCATGTTTCCAGGTAAGTGTGGCAATAATCCCCTGACTCAGACCCTGGTGTATGTAGCATTATGGCCTACAGAAATGTGGTTGCTGAGCAATTTGTGTCAGGCTACTTGATGGGGGTGGGGGTCTTTTCCATTCCTATTCACTGCCTTTGCTGCTGAATCCCAATAAGTTCTGGAATTTTGCTGTCTTGTCATTGCTCTTTCTGGTTTCCTTTCTGTGAATCCTTAGAATAGAAGCTGTGATTCTGTGCCTTCACCTACCATCTGTGCTCTCTATCTGGTTGCATGGCCTGGTGTTGGGGTGCCCTCCTCAGCAGTAGCTAGATGTCCCCCTCAAAAGTCTTTCTACACTTCCCTTCAGTATGAACTTTAGCAGGGTACTTGGTATTCCAAAGAAGGGGTTCTTTTTTCCTGATTTTGATGCCTACTTATTGGTGCTGTTAGGGTTTAATCTGCTCTTTCCTTCATATTAGCTCCTAATGGTCTCAGGTACCATATGGAGGCTGGAAGTGAACTTGTTCCACCACTTGAAAGGTCTACACGCTCTCTGGTATACTATGTATTTGACATGATTGTTGAGCATATTAAGAAATTATTTTTAGGGGGCACACCTGGTTGTGCTCAGGGCTTATTCCTGTCTGGCGTGCCCATATAGAAAGCAGGGGATTGAACTGAGTCTGTCCTATGTCACCTGAGTGCAAGCCTACACCTTATTACTATGCTTCCACTCTGGCCCCAAACCATAAGAAATTTTATATTTGTTGTATGGGATGAATCAGTTATGCCCAGCACAACCTGATCTGCACAAGCTAATTACTCCTTGCGTGGCTTTAGGGAGTCTATGGATTGCTGAGAATAAAACTCTAGTCAACTAGTTTGAAATAAAACTCGCTGCTGGGCTTTCTATGTGTACCACTAAGTATGTTTAATCTGTTACCGAGGGAAATCTGCACTGAGCTATTCACTGCTACCCTTTTGACTTATCTTCTCTTTTCTCAAATCTGATTGAGTTCTTAAAGCATGTATTCATTCATCACTGGAATTCACTCATCTCTATTGAGCAATTCACTGTAGTCTTTTGGACTGACCTCTTTTTTCTAAGCTGATTTAGTACCTTAAAACATTTATTTATTCCATCACTTTTGTTGCATTCAACCAGGTTTCATTCAACCCTACCACTACAATCTATCAGGCCCATTCAATTAATTCTTTTTTGGTTTTTGGGCTACATCTGGTGACACTCAGACATTACTCCTATCTATTCACTCAGAAATTGCTCCTGGATTGAGGGATCATATGGGATGCCAAGGATTGAACCCAGATCCATCCTGCTCAGCTGCATGCAAGGCAAACATTCTTCTGCTGCGCTATCACTCCAGCCCCAGCCCGTTCAACTAATTCTTTTTTTATTGTAAAAATTTATTCAAGAGACAAAATTGATTAACATATTGAGGTGAACGAGCATAACATAATATAGTAACATAACATAACATATAATTGATATA
>NW_026060296.1:139089-161722 GCF_024139225.1 Suncus etruscus | reverse complement strand
GGTATTGGCTGGTATTTCGGAAGGAAAAAGTGTGGGAAAAGTGAGGCTAAGACCAGCCTGGAAAATAAGGAGATCTATCCAATGAAACTCCAGGCCAAAGTGCAGGCTGATGAATCTAGCACCACCATCAAAAATATAGGCATTTTTCCCAACAAAAAATCTACTCGGAAACATAATTTAGAAACTCAGGACCCGGGGCCGGGCGGTGGCGCTAGGGGTAAGGTGCCTGCCTTGCCTGCGCTAGCCTAGGACGGATCGCGGTTCGATCCCCCGGCTCCCCCGGCGTCCCATATGGTCCCCCAAGAAGCCAGGAGCAACTTCTGAGCTCATAGCCAGGAGTAACCCCTGAGCGGTCACAGGGTGTGGCCCAAAAAAAAAAAAAAAAGAAAAAAAAAAGAAACTCAGGACCCAAATCAAAATATTAACACTGATGACCAACCCCCAGTGCTAAGTCCACAAGTGAGTCCGGATTCTGTACACAGAATGGAATCACAAAATAGTGCCGGCTCAGATGACGAATCACAGGCTAGTGCTCCACATGTCAGGGCTCAGAGCCCGGTGCAAAGTACTTCTGCTAATCCGGCCTCAGTTCCGTTACAAACAGTATATAGAACCATTTACGAACCCCTTGAAATAGAAGACATGGAACGGTTTAAGAAAACATGTAAGGAATTTGGGCCAACCTCTCCATACTGTCTGGAGACGCTAAGACTTTGGTGTCGAAAATCACTTTGGACACTGCATGAATTTCAAAAACTAGCTGAAATATGCTTGCCATCTAAACAGCGAACGGAATGGGAGATGTTCTATGCGGAGGGTGTGAAATCCAAATTATATAGCCCGGATGGAAAAAAAAAAACGAGTGGCAGGGGTCACTCTATCGTATGAATTATTAATGGCAGAAAATCAATATGCTGATATTCAGGCACAAGCTGCTTTACCTAAGGAAATCTTAAACATAATTAAAGATATTGCAGTATCCGCATGGGAAAAACTTGATATGAACAGCACAGGTGCAGGAACCTTTTTAAGAATTACCCAAGGTCCCCATGAGCCATATATCGACTTTGTAGCTAAACTGAAAGATGCTTTGAAAATACAAGTCAAAGATAAGCAGGTTAGAAAATATTTAGAAAAAAGTTTGGCTTATCATAATGCGAATTCAGCCTGCAAATTGATATTGGCCCCTTTGCAGGACAAGGCTGACTTAGATGATTTTTATATGCCTGCAGAAATGTTTATGATTCTTCAGCAAACCTGGATCCAATGCAAACTTTTGCAGTTAGTAAGGGAACAAAGTCTTTCTACCCTCGGGGAAAAAGCGCCGCCCCAAAGCCTGGTCTCTGCCCAAAATGCAAGAGAGGTCGCCACTGGGCAAAAGATTGCAGATCTAGAAATCTCCCTAATAATAACACAGGAAATGGTTTTAACACTACACCCAGGAGGCAATTCTTCTGTTACCATTGTGGAAAACAGGGCCATTTCAGAAGAAATTGTCGTCTTTTGTTAAATCAAGCTCCTCAGGGACACACATTTCCAATGCAGGGAAACGCCTACCGGGCCAGTCCCCAGGCCCGTGCAAATCAGGGGCAAAGTCCACAAACTATACTTCTTCTGAGCCCAGCCCAAGATTGCTCACAATTAGCGAATTAATTCATGCGACTGCGGGGAACGCTGGGCTCGACATAACTTGCCCAGAGGACATTACAATTTACCCAGGAGCATGCCCTTTCATGTTAAAGACTGGCATTGTGGGCCCGCCACCACCAGATACAATGGGATTGATTCTCGGCAGAAGTTCCCTCAATGTAAAGGGTATATCAGTAACCACAGGTGTCATTGACTCAGATTCAAAGGGAGAAATTATTGTAGTGATTACGGTACCGGATACTTGGACATTCAAAAAGGGAGAAGCAATTGCCCAGATAGTTATATTGCCATATGTCAAATTTGGAACTTCAGATAAGACACGAATTGGAGGTTTTGGAAGCACAGATCCAGGGGCCGCCCATAACCCAATTATCGCTCTGGTTACTAAATTTAAAGAGGAAAATCCGATGATTAAACTTCACTTTCAGGGGCGACCCTTTAATGGAATGATAGACACCGGGGCTCAAATCACAGTAATTTCTGATAAGGAATGGCCAGAAAATTGGCCTCTACAAGAAATTCCATACTCGCTAGAAGGAGTGGGAGGTTTAAGTTCGTGTCTGTTAAGTAAAAGGACTATGGTAGTTCATGGCCCAGAAAATCAAAAGGCCATAATTAGACCTCATGTGGGCCCATTCTCACCTTCTCTGTGGGGTCGCGACCTACATAAGCAGTGGAAAGCTGAATTCCACATCCCATTAGCTCCAGAAGAGTCTGGAACTTCTCCTGAAATGAAAACTCAGAATTTTTGGTAGGGGCCACTGACAGAAAGAACCCAGCACCGATAAAAATAAAATGGAAATCTGATGAACCAATTTGGATAGGTCAGTGGCCCCTTAAAATTGATAGATTAAAGGTGCTAACAGAATTAGTGGAAGAACAGCTAAAATTAGGGCATATTGAGCCTTCATTTTCTCAATGGAATTCGCCTATATTTACCATACAAAAGAAGTCTGGAAAATGGAGACTGTTGATGGATCTGAGAGCAGTAAACATATCTATGGTACCCATGGGAAAATTGCAAACAGGTTTACCATCACCTGTAGTTATCCCAAAGGAATGGCCACTAGTCATAATTGACTTGAAAGACTGTTTTTACCATATTCCTATTCACCCGGATGATAAACACCGGTTTGCATTCTCAGTTCCTTCTATAAACAATACCCATCCCTGCCGGAGGTTCCAATGGACTGTCCTCCCCCAGGGCATGCTGAATTTCCCAACAATGTGTCAATTTTTTGTAGATAAGATTTTGAGCCCTGCTCTTGAAAGATTTCCTCAAGCCATGATCTTTCATTATACTGATGATATTCTTATCACAATGAACAATGAAACAGATCTACAGGAAGTATATTCTTTTGTTATTGACTGTTTGCAAACAGCAGGACTGAAAATAGCTTTAGAAAAGATACAGACTATGCCACCATATCAATACTTGGGTTTTATTTTGGACCGAACGTCTATACGTCCACAAAAAATCTCCATCAAAAAAGAAAACCTCGGGGCCGGGCGGTGGCGCTGGAGGTAAGGTGCCTGCCTTACCTGCGCTAGCCTAGGAGACGGACCGCGGTTCGATCCCCCGGCGTCCCATATGGTCCCCCAAGCCAGGAGCGACTTCTGAGCGCATAGCCAGGAGTAACCCCTGAGCGTTACCGGGTGTGGCCCAAAAACCAAAAAAAAAAAAAAAAAAAAAAAAAAACCTCAAAACACTTAATGACTTTCAGAGACTTTTAGGTGACGTGAATTGGCTCCGGCCTGCGCTAGAAATCCCAAATGCAGAACTGTATAATTTGTTTAAAACGTTGGAGGGTGATTCTGCCCTAGACAGCCCGAGAAATTTAACTATAGAGGCCAAAAATGAATTGGACTTCTTCTTGAACAGGTTGCAACAATCATTTCTCTCAAGATTCATCCCGGGAGAGAAGGTTTTTTTATTAATCTTCCCTACAAAAGAAACCCCTACGGGGGCATTGATGCAACAGGCAGGTCCGCTGGAATGGGTATATTTACATAACAAACAGCCTCGGTCTGTGATATCTTATTTGGATTTAATTTCAGAACTCATCATCAAAGCAAGACTCAGATCTATATCTTTGCTAGGATTTGACCCTGATATATTAGTATTGCCAATACCAAAAAAGGAAATTGAGTCAATATTGCCTCTTAATGAATCTTTACAAAGGGCCCTTTCAGATTTCACAGGAGAAATTTCCTCTCATTATCCACCAGGAAAGACATGGGACTTTTTGAAAAAGACTCAGTTTGTTATTTCTTCAATCGTTCGAGACTCTCCTATCCCCAATGCGAAGGTTTTTTACATAGATGGGTCCAGCGGGGGTAGGGGTGGGATAACTGGAGAAAACATGAAAATAACCATAGATACCAAGTATAAGTCAGCACAGAAAGTTGAATTAGCAACGTTAATTTACCTATTAGAAAATGTATCTGACGCCATGAATGTTGTCTCTGATTCTTTGTATGTGGTAAATTTATGTCCTGTGATAGCCACGGCCTCTCTCAATGCTCATAGCCCAATTATACAGAATTTACTACAAACATTACAACAGCTTATTCAAAAATGAACTGAACCCATCTTCATCACGCATATTAGAGCCCACTCAGGTCTTCCAGGGCCAATGGCTCAAGGAAATAAAACTGCAGATTTGTTGGCAATGCCTATATTCAAGTCACCTACAGAAGAACATACAGCATTACACACAAATGCTCACCGCTTACATGTAAATTACCAGATTCCCTGGAGGCAAGCTAGAGAAATTATAGAAAGGTGTGACATATGTGCCCCATTAGCAAAAAAGACTCATATAGCAGGAGCAAACCCAAGAGGCTTACAGTCTAATGAACTGTGGCAAATGGATGTAACTCAAACAGATTTATTTCCAAAGAAACCTTATCTTCATGTGGTGGTGGACACTTATTCTCGATTTATTTGGGCAATCCCTATGTCTTCCCAAAAGTCTAAGGCAGTTTGCAGTTTTCTTTTACAATGCTTTTCAGTTATGGGTGTTCCGTATTCCATTAAAACCGATAATGGACCCGCCTATATCAGCAAAACTTTTGAATTCTTTTGTAAAGAATGGCAGATAAAACATCTGAAAGGAATCCCCTATAATTGCCAAGGACAGGCCATTGTGGAAAGAGCCCACAGGACGCTAAAAACTCAATTACAAAAGAATAGAAAAAGAGGTTTAGCACCTACTGAGCTGCTATCTTTGACTCTTCTTACACTAAATTATCTAAATTTACCCCAAGGGGAAAGTTACACTGCTGGGGAAAGACATTTTAAAGAAGATATTCAGAGACAAGAAACATCACATATACCGGTTTGGATCAAAGAGGATGAAAAATGGATCGCTGGATATCTTCTTCTGAGAGGAAGGGGATATGCATATGTTGGTACAAATGACAACCCCTCTAAGAAATTTTGGGTCCCTTTACGCCTCATCAGAAATCGAATTAGTACAAACAACCAGGATCAGGTTGCTGGGACTACAAGCCTGCCCCCACGTCAAATACAAAATGCTCAAAACACTGACAATTGTAACACTGCTGTGGCCTCCGGGAAAGTAAACAAGGGATTAACGGTCTCACCCAATACCTCGAATAAAGCAGACAAGAGTAAGAATCCTTTACATTCCAGAATGCAAATAGAGAAAAAGAAACCTACAGGTACTGGATTACGAAATTTAGGTAACTCATGCTATATGAACTCAATATTACAATGCCTGTATAATATTTCAGACTTGACTCAGTATTTTTATCAAGGTCATTATAAAAAAGACATTAACAAAGAAAATCCAAGTGGACATAAAGGTAAATTAGCAGAACAATTTGGTCATCTCATAAAAATCATGGGAGATGGATATCATAGGAATGTTAATCCAGAACACTTCAAAGCAACAATTGGTTTACTTAATGGCCAATTTGCCGGACACGACCAACAGGATCCTCACGAATTATTGATGTTCCTTATAGAGGGACTACATCAGGATTTGCTTACTGAAAATTCAATAGCAGATAAAACTACACACCTGATAGACAATGAAAAACAGGAACAATCTAGGCCTAAACACCAAAAAGCTCACAAATCTCTTATATATGACCTCTTTCAAGGACAGTTCAAATCTATACTACAGTGTCTCACATGTCACCAAAAATCTGAGGTATATGAGATATTTGTTCAGTTGTCCCTGGCAATCAAGCCTACAGATAAATGTACGTTACAAGAATGCCTCGTTGAATTCTTTAAAGAAGAAGATTTGAAAGGTAACAATAGAATTCATTGTAACAGCTGCAACACTAAAAGGGACTTTTTGAAGAGGACATACTTGTGGAAATTACCTCCAGTATTAATTATTCATTTGAAACGTTTTGCTTTTGATGGCAAACAAATTAAAAAACTACTCACTTATGTGGATTTTCCTTTAGAAGACCTCAACTTAGCAGAATTCACTCAGGAAAAAAAATTACAAAACTGAAAAATACATCTTATCATCAGTGTCTAACCATTTTGGTAAACTTCATTTTGGACATTGTACATCATACTGTAATATTGACTCAAGACAACACTGGATCGATTTTGATGACAAGAAAATCAAGAAAATTCCTACTGCATCGGTAAAATCCACAGCAGCATACATCCTGTTTTATACTTCTCAGAGATCTACTATAAATGCTTAATAATTATTTATTTTATTTGTTAGTTGTCATTAATGCTTTATGATTCATTTCACAGGTACTCCCGCTGAATAGGATTTATTATGATGAATCCCCATTGTAGTTGCTTGTATGATGTATTTATGTCTTAATACCACTATTGATCCAGGCTCACTCGAGAGAAAGCTTCCTCATCGTACTAAGGTATTATATAGCAATATATTGAGATATACTCATCTAACAACTTTCACTCTTTCACTCTAACGTCATTGTTTTATTTGCCTCAATTTAGGCTTCTAGATGGAGGTGAATTCATAATTTTGACATAACAGTACCTTTTAGGTGGACTCTTTTTACAGTGCTCATCATCTATGGTTACGATAGAATTACTTATCTCTACTTGTATTATTGGTTTCCTTGGTCGTATTGTGCATGAAATTCTCTTGCAGAGTTACTCGACTATGCCTTAAAAATATATCTTTTGTTGTTGCTGTGAACTTGAAGATTTTCATCTAAACTGTTTGCCGGCTATTGTATTTTAAAGCGCTTTTTGTTGATTCAGCTGAATTTTTTTTTCGCTCTATTTGGGATCCTCCCAGCTAACATTTTTTGGTAAGTATGAATGAGTGATGGCCATGTTTGTGTGAAATATGTTTATGTATGTCTTGTGTGTCTGTATGTCTTACATGTTTTGTATATAGTTCTTTTTTCCTGACTTTATCTTCCCCAATTTATTCTTACTTATCCTTCCCTCTTTCTTCTGAGTCCCTAACAGTCTATTTTCAGGAATCCCTCCACATTTGCAAATCATCATGTGCAAATCATCACCCACTATGACAAGCCTCCTGATCTCTAACTGAGAAAGACATCGTAAACTGTTGCAGTGCTGTATTCTGCTTCTTATTACAACTGCTTTCCCTGACTCATCAAGTTTCTTTGGTCGGACTTTTGGGAGTTCTGGACTCCCTATCTTTTCTTAGTAGTTTTTTTTTTTTTTTTTTTGGTTTTTGGTTTTTGGGCCACACCCGGCATTGCTCAGGGGTCACTCCTGGCTGTCTGCTCAGAAATAGCTCCTGGCAGGCACGGGGGACCATATGGGACACCGGGATTCGAACCAACCACCTTTGGTCCTGGATCGGCTGCTTGCAAGGCAAACGCCGCTGTGCTATCTCTCCGGGCCCTTCTTAGTAGTTTTTGAACTTGGGAGAAATTTCAGCTCTTGTAGTTTTATAATTGTAATCCTGTAAAGTTATATTTGAGTCTACACTTTTGTTGATTACTGTACTTAATGTTTTTACATCTTAGTTGTTAATTCTCAAAATTGATATGGTATTTCATTAAGGTTGTACTTTTGTTGCTTTGGATTAGGGGTTAGATACTGTCATAAATAAGTTGCTAGATTGTAATCATGGCTGGTATTTTGGCCTTTTGCATGGGTGCATCATTGGAAAAAATAGCAGGTGCAAAAGGAGGTTTTATCCATTTTGGATAGACCCTCAATTTTTTCATTTACACGGGGAGGTTCTCTGCCTTAAGCATTTTGTTTTGGTTTTGAACTTAAGCTCCCACCTAATAATCGGCCGTACATGGTTCTTCATTTTCGGACCTATTATGAACTGCTGACTGGACTAGAACTCATCTTGGATTGAATTCAAGTACATATGGATCTTATTTACTTTGGCGCCCATTGTGCGGGTGTGTGTGTGTGCCTCTTCCTTCGAAATAGGGGCCTAATTCACTGCCTCCAAAGATGGGCTTTCTTCTCAAACTGGACTGGAATGGAAAATGTGTGTCTTCTCACCTGCTACGCAGCCTTGTGAGCATCTCATCTAAGGATCTCTGTCTCCGAATTACTTTCGGGCTTTGTGATTGCCCCGGGAGCTCCCCATGGCCTATTAGGTCCTGAATATTGGAATTTCTTACTCGACTTCTGCTTTTCAAGGGAATACTTACTCGGAATTGATCATCTTGGACGCTGTAGATTTTATTCTACTCTGGAGCTTGTAGTTGATTCCTTTACATCTGTTTCTGGTTTTGAACACCCTGTGTTAGGCTAAAAAAATTTTTTTTCTTTCTATACTTTTTCCCGTGATGCACTTATGCAAACAGCCACTCTTTTACAATGGCTTAGTTATTCCTTTTACAATTAAAAACAAATATTATTTATTTCTGTACATTATTATTGTTTATTGTTTCTTTACAAAAAAAGGGGGAATTGTAGCATATAAAAAGTTTCCATAAGATGATTCTTGGAATTGTATATAAAAGTGTTTCCTTAGGATTGTTCTGTGACTTTTGCCCCACCTAACCCTTCCAGGTGGGGCGCTGTGGAGTTGGGAATAAATAGCTGGAGGGATAGGAGTTAAGGGTCCTTCTGTGAAAAGCTGCTGGCTGCAGGAGGATTCTTTGGCTCTCCTTGCCTGATCTTTTAAACCCTATCGTTCTGGTCTGTGTGGATTATTATTTGCTGCGGATAAATATTTCCAAGGTCTTCCCCCGAAAGGGGACAAGGGGATGGGAAGTAATTTCTCATTCTGGGGACTGTTCTTGGATTCACAAATACCCAGCCAAGATAACAGCGAAGATATCTTGCAATATATCTTGGGTCAGAAACTTCATCCAGGGGATGAGGTGATAGGACAGCAGGGGATGCATTTGCCTTGCATGCAGCAGACCTGGAGTTGATCCCCAGCATCCCATATGATCTCAAGATCATACCAGGAGTAATTCCTGAGCATTTCTGGGTGTGGCACAGAAATATACATAAGCAAAAATATTTCTTTCTCTTTTATAAACCAATACATATACATATATATACACATATATCACAGTGTATAGGCTTTGTACAGGGCCGCCATGATTTTGATCCCTGTCATTTCATATGTCTGCCAGATCTGCAGAAGTAATTTGAGAGCACAGAGCTATGAATAACTCTGAGCCCACGAGTTGTGGCCAAAACATAAATAAACATTAAAAATAAAGTTTACGGTGCCGAAGAGGTAGCATGGAGAGGTAGCATGCCTTGTATGCAGAAGCAATTGTTTTCTTTTTTGGGGGGGGTCACACGCGGCAGCACTCAGGGGTTACTCCTGGCTTTATGCTCATAAATCGCTCCTGGCAGGCTCAGGTGACAATATGAGATGCCAGGATTTGAACCACCGACCTGCTTGCAAGGCAAACACCTTACATCCATACATACATCCATACTTTCCGGCCCCATAGGAGCAATTTCTGAGTGTAGAACCAGGAGTAACCCCTAAGTGCTGCCAGGTATGACCACCCCCAAAAAAATAACTGAAATTTTAAAACCGCTAAATCTCCACTGCACACATGATCTAATCAGTTTCCACTCTCCATCTCTGTATAACCTGTAGAATACACCCGTTTTGGATCACCTGACCTAAGTCAAGAAGAAGCAAAATCTCATCTTTCATGCCAACTGACTGTGTAAAGATGGAGCTTGGCCTTTAATAACAAGAGAGGAATCCCAGTGACTTCATAAAACCAGTGCTTTCCCGTCCCCCTGCATTCTTATTGCCTTGTGGTTTGACCAATCACCAAAGCTTGGGTTGGAGAACAGAGCCCATGGGTGCAGGGGTGCCTGGAGGAAAGTTTTTCTCTCTGGCCATCGAGGGGCCAGGCTGAGCCCCCCTGGATTCCAAGGTCATGGCCGGTTGAAAGGTGGGAGCACCCAGGGAAGACTGAGGGGTGGCAATCTAAAGACCAGGATGGACCTATGGATAAAGCAGACAAGTGGATGAGCGGGGTCAGTATCGACACCTCAAAATGACCAAGATGTGGGACGGAATGCAAAGTGGTGGTCAAGGGAGAATGGTTTGAACTATCTCACGAAGGAACTTTTATAAAGGACAGAGAAGAAAATGAACCAAATGATGAATGTGGGGTTCTGTTGGCTCTCAGGATTTGGGGTCAAGAGGCAGCAGCCCCCAGAGGGGAACCTGGCCCTTGGGCTGTCTCCAGGTCTGACTCCTGGGAAGCACCTGGGAGATCCAGGACTTGTGCTTTACAGGGAAGTCATGCCTGGACAGCAAGAGGGCACTGGCAGTGCAAATGGGCTGCCCAGGTTCAATCCCCTCCAACCCACATTGTTTCTTGAACTCTCTAAGTCTGAGCACAGCACCCTGAGTCAGCCTGAGCACCGCAGTATGTGGCTCAAAAACCAGACAGACGGGGCTGGAGAGATAGAACAGCAGTAGGGTTTTGACTTGCATGCTGCCGACCCTAGACCAGCAGTGGTTCGAATCCAGGCAATTTCTATGAGCCCTGTGCTGGCCAGAAGCGATTTCTGAGCAGAGAGCCAGGAGTAAGCTCTGAGTGCCTGCCGGGTGTGGTTCCAAAATGGCCAAACAAACTAACTAACAAACAAACCAGACTGTAGGAAAGTGTGTGTTCTCTAGAAAGAGCTCTGGTTTCTCCACAGAGCACATCCAAATCCACATTCCATAATGAAAGTTTGAAATTCCCCAGGTCTGAAGGGAGATATTGCACTTGGCCCCTGGCAACACCTGTCTTTTGTTCCAAGTTGGCTCCCAAACTGCCCTCTTGGGGTTCCACCTGGGTGAGAGCCCTGTGCTACGGTGGTTGCCAGGGGAAGGTTGGGGGTAGTTGAAGGTCTTTGGCATTCCTGTCCTGGCCCCTGTTCCTGCTGGAAGTTTCTCTGGGAAGAGGGAGGGTCCAGCCTTCTGTGGATCTGCAGTGGTCCCAGATCAAGGTGTTGTCTTCAATTCCTCTTTGCTAAAAGTGTATCTCAAGACTTTATTGTCTTGGGATCCATTCCCTGCCTGTTTACCTCCAACCTTGATGAGGTACTAAAGGAGTTTGAGGAGGCCTACATTTCCTCTTCAATCTGTTAGGGTCTGAAATCCTTGAAGAGGTCACTCAATTGAAGTACAGCTAAACAAAACTGTATTCAGTCTGCTAAAAGCCCCATACTGAGTGGTCAGAGCTGTCTCCCAGAGAAAATGACCATGCTCCAAGTCCAAGTCAGATTATATAGGGAGGGGATATAGAGAGGTGCTAGTTTCTGATGCTCTTAAAAATAATTGACATTGGGACCTGAGCTATAGCCAACAGTCTGGCAATTGTCTGGTAGGCTGATAACCCAGAATGGACTGGATTCCATCATCAGCTAATTTGCTTCCATGGGGCCAGAGAGATAGCATGGAGGTAAGGTGTTGGCCTTTCATACAGAAGGACGGTGGTTCAATACCTGGCTAGCCATATGGTCCCCCAAGCCTGCCAGGAGCGATTTCTGAGCATGGAGCCAAGAGTAACCCATGAGTGCTGCCAGGTGTGACCCAAAAAAAAAAACAAAAAAAATTGGCTTCCCTCCTTGTTCAGAATCCAGGACAAACAAATCCATTTCACTCCTGTAAAAAATTTTTTCTTGGTGGGTTGCTCTATAGTACAGTGGGGAGTGTGTTTTCCTTGCACACCAGTGACCAGGATTGATTCCAGATATTGTACAGGATCCCCCATGTTCTCCAGGAGTGATTTCAGACTCCTGAGCCAGGAATCATAGTCTTGTAGTATCTCAGCATGTGGCCACAAAAAATAAATTTAAGATAGGGGCCAGAGATATAGCAGAGCAGTAGGGCGTTTGCCTTTCATGCAGCCAACACCGGAGGAATTTGGTTCGATTCCCAGCATTCCATATGGTCTTCCAGCTTGCCAGGGGTGATTTCTGACTGCAGAACCAGGAGTAACCCCTGATGGGTGTTGCCCCAAAATCCAATCAATCAACTAATAATTAAATGAATGAAGTTTAAAAATTGAAAATAACTTAAAAACTATTTCATGTGTGTAGTGTGGAAAGGCCTTCATTGGCTCCTCACACCTTATTCATAGGCAAATTTTTATTGAAGAGAAATGTGCCGGCCTGCGGCCTCAGTTTATTCGTGGGTCGTGGAAAGGGCCTACAGCTGTGAAGAGAATGGGAGAGAAAGAGGGACCAAGGCAAAAATTCTGATCAAGGTGGCATTTATTTTCAGAACTAACAAAGCTTATATAGCAAGAAATCACAAAGGGAGGGTCACGTGTACAATGCTTTACACTCTTTCCAAACATTCCGTGTTAGCCCGTACCTAGTACAGCCTTAACAGCTCCTGTGTTGAAGTTGTCCAGAACATCCCATTAGGGAGTACCTAGATGCTATCAGTGAATTTCTCAGGCTTGCAATTAGTGGTCTGCATTGTTTTATGGCCATCTGACATGTATTCAAGTTACAGTTCAACTAGAGGACAGGCTTGCAGCATAATGGCTGCTGTAGTCTAAAAATGGCTGTGCTCATGTAAAGCTTCTGCAAGGAAGCACTGGCTCCCAACAGAGAAACATATTGTGTACAGTTTGTGAGAAGACCTGATCTTAACTCCTGACACCATCCATACTAATCCTAAAAAAATCCTTACTCATGTAAAGATGGTGAGGAGGTCTCCCCCCACCCCCCGCCACAAATACACACATCGGCAGCAGCGCTCAAGGGTTCCTCCTGGCTTTGAGCTCAGAAATCGTTCCCGGCAGGCTCCGGGGACCATATGGCATGCTGGGAAGCAAACACGGTCCCTCCCGGGTCACCCGCATGCAGGGCAAACGGCCTACCGCTGTTCTATCTCTCCGGTCCCAGTAGGTCATTTTGTAAATTGCTCTCTTCCTTTAATTCCTTAAAGTTGTTCTGCACACGGGTCCCGCCTAGCAGTGTGTGTGTGTGGGGGGGGTGGGACTCACTTCTAGCAATGTGCCAGGCGGGACCATATGGAAGGAGGGCAGCAGAGGGTTCCGTTCCTCCTTCGCCTTCCCATAGGCACTTTCAGGAAGGCTGAGTGCAAGGGCCGTGTTGCTGCAGGCCTGCAGGGGGCGCTGGTGTTCTGGACTTCTGCCGAGACTCACCCTGTCCTGGGAGCCTAGAGGCTCAGGGCTGCAGTTGCCTCCCAGTAGATCTAGGCCAGAGCTTCTGTCCTAGTCCCAGCCTGGATCCCCGCCAGCTTCTCTGTCCTCAGGAGAGGAAGGAGTCTGTCTGCATCTACCTATGTGGGTCTGAGCTGGTACCCAGTTAAGCAGCCCATCAAGGCGTTTCAAGCCCAGTGCAGGCACTTCCATTAGGCAGGGGTTTGTGCTCCTGGATGGTGCTTATGGCTTATCTTCCTCCAGGACTTCCTGCATAGGGCCTTGCTGGTGCTATTTCAATACAGACAAGAGAACATGGAGCCTCACCATCTGAAGTCCTGTTCCTGATAGGGGGGAGTGTGGCTCAGAGGGACATAGTGGAGGACAGGAGTGCACAGCCCCCAGCATCAAGATGTGGCTGCTCTTCGGGATGCTGGATTCTGTTGTTTGAGGACACTTGGTCCCGGTTTGTTGTATGCGGTCTGAGGGCCACACCCAGCGGTGCTCAGGCCTGGCTCCTGAATCATTATGCTTGGGTCAAACCTGGAGGTCCTCAGACTCAATGGGGTTCTGGAGTCCATAATTGAGCTCCTAGAAATGTGGACTAGTATTATGTAGCTAATGAAATCCGTGATTCCAGGATTTATGCTCTGAAGCATCATTGCTGCCTCGCCCAGGGAAAAACCCTATTACTGATTTCTAGATTCTGGCCCCACAACCAACAGGGCATTCTTCTGGCTCTGCACTCAGGTGTCCCTCCTGTGATGGACCATTAGAGGTATTGGGTTGGGGGATCCAGAGATGGATCCAGCATGGAGGTAAAGCATTTTGCCTTGCATGCAGAAGGACGGTGGTTCAAAACCCAGCATCCTATATGGTCCCCCGAGCCTGCCACGGTGGTTTCTGAGTGTAGAGCCTGGGGTAGCCCCTGAGTGCTTCCGGATGTGACCCAAAAAACCCCCAAATAATGGTGTTGGGGAGTTCTATACAGGGCAGCCTAAGGCAAGGAAAGTATCAGACAGTCTCTTCTGTATGTTCAGACAAATTCTATTGTATTTTGATACTGCTTCCAGTTGTCAGGCTGATACCCTTGCCCTTGCCTCCTTTCTGTCTCCACTCAGCACTCTTGATGGGAGTCTGGAAAACTCCTTAGAATTCCTACCTTTGAACACTGGGTGAAGAATTTTCTGCCTTACTGGATATTACATTACTGGGTGCTTTAGTGCAAGTACACTTATCTTTTTGTTTTGGTTTAGTTTGTTTTGGTTTTTGTACTCTGCTACTCAGATTGTTTTGTATCTTTTTTTCTTAGGTTTATAAGTCACACCTAGCGGAGATCAGGGGTTACTCCTGGCTCTGCACTCAGAAATTGCCCCTGGCAGGGTCTACACCATATGGGACTACGGTGACATAACCAAGGTTGTACACATACAAGCAAAAGCCCTTCCCACAGTTATATCACTCTGGCTTGGTGACTACAATTCTTTTCATGGTTTCATTATGGCCACATGCAGCAGAGACTTGGCTCAACCCTGTGCTTCTTGGAGATTGTGTGCATAGGGCATGAAATCTGAGACTCCTGCATAAAAAACATGTTCCTTAATCCATTGCTTCCTGTCCCTGGCCACAGGTGACTGTCTTTTATTTTGATGTGTTTACCTCACCTCTGAGTCCTCAGCGCTTATACCCACGACTTCACTCAGCAAATACTCCTGATGGAGCTTGATGGATCTTACATTGATCTGGGGATCAAATTATTGGTAATTCCATGCAAGGCAATTGCCCATCCAACTGTCCCTTGCTTTTTAAGATATGGTTGGGCCTTGGCTACCTTGATGGTGGTTGTTTTATCTGGATCTGCACTCATGCCTAAACCTGAGGAGTCTCAGGTAATTACTGCAGTGTCCGAAAAACAAATCTAAACATTTCTCCAATGCAGTCAAGTTGATCATTTGAAGTAGTACTTCTGCTAAGCACCCCACCAAATTTCGCTAGGAATTAGTGTCCTGCCAGATGCCCCAAATTGTGGCCCAGGCTCCTTGATCATGATACTAAAAGAAAACCATTGTGCTAGGATAGTCTCTCCAGATACTATCAAAGTGGCATTCTGCCTGGAAGTGGAAAGAGGCTCCCATCGTTGGGGCTGACAAATTGTGGACAAGCTTAGGTGTATTTCCAGGGATTCGGGACTCCTACCTCCTGTCCATCTTTTATTGTGGGGGAGACAGAATCAACCCTAGGCCTGAATCCAGTTCAAAATAGCAGTACATTTGTTTACCTGCTAACATGTGAGAAAATTATTCTTTTTTTCCCCAGAGCCCCTCCTGTCTGGAGGCCATGAGTGCATGGACCTCAAAAACTGTAGGGCATAAAAGGGGGGAAAAGAGGACTAAGACCAGAGCATAGCAGTGGTTTGGGCATTTTCCTAACATTGTCCAACTGGCTTTGATCCCGGACCATCCTATATGGTCCTTCAAGCTCTGAGGAATGATCCCTAAACAGAAACCCAGGAGTATCTCCTAAGCACCTATGTGTGTGGCCAAAAAAAAAAGAACAAAGACAATAAAATGTGCTTTACTTCTCACTCTGAATGCTCTCACACTATTATTCTGATTCTATCCCTTTTTTTAAATTGTTGGGCCACACCCAGTAGTACTAAGAAATCTGCTCTCAGATTCACTCATGGCTGTTTAGGGTACCATAGGAGATGCTTGGAATCAAATCAGATTCATCACGATTCAACTGTATGCAAGGCAAACACACTACCACTTTGGTATCACTCTGGCACCTATTAGGATCCTCTTGAATATTGACTCTGTCCTACTGCACTACTAGCAGAGAAGAATGACCCACGAGGGTGGCTTATGAGAAAATAACTCTCTCCAAGGCATTACCCTGTCTATGGATGTGATAGGAAGATTAATATCAGACAAATGAAGTTTGTAGTATAATGGATTTGAAACCATCCCATTCCTATTACTTTGGCCTTATTCCAGACAGATTTCCCATAGTATTTCTGCAATTGGCTCTTCCTTTGGCTCCAGTAACATTCGCATCTGAAAGGGAAACTGGGAGTTTCTGAAACTTGACAGCTGCCTGTCTCGGACAAAGTCACTCATCATTTGATCCCCAGTGCCTCTACTTATATTCTAGATGGGCTATCTCTTGGGGACATGGGAAGTTTGATGCCAGATCTTGAGGCTTCTAATCCCACTCACTCCATATCATGTCATTTGCTGCTGTAGAGTGCTAGCCAGTTTTCTCTTAAGCTCATTACAGGTTCACAGTACTTAGCTAACAATTTTAATCCCCTCTGGCCTATTGCCTTCATAAATACTCCTGAAATAAATACTCCTTCTTAAATAGTCCCAGAGATGCAGTCATCATTCCCACTCCGAATTTTTCTTCTGTACAAATCACTCGTCTGGGGCACATGGCAGAGACAGTACAGTCTTCTGAACCAGCATATGCACATCTTCAGCTCCACAGAAGAGCAACACAGCACCTTGCATTCTAATGGGAAGCAGTTACAGTCCACTGATGCCAGCCAACCCTTTGCTCAAGAGCAGCTTATTGTACAGTACTGTTCAGCCTGGAAGAGAGGACCGTAATCCCAGAAGGTTATGAAAGATAAAATTTGGCAGATGGCTGTTACCCATTTAAATCCTTTATGCTGTATTGCGGATAATGGTCCCTCTAAAGTGGACACAGGCATCTGCATTATTTTCATGAAGTATTTTAGAATATACCTCAAAGTAAAGAGGAAACTAGAACCCAGAAACATTTTAATACAAAAGATGCCTCGTTACAGGTCAGTCTCTAGGTTCTTTTTTGGGGAGCTGGCCCTGTTAT
Organism: Suncus etruscus; assembly: GCF_024139225.1. NCBI lineage: Eukaryota > Metazoa > Chordata > Mammalia > Eulipotyphla > Soricidae > Suncus > Suncus etruscus. Next base: position 144,643 of record NW_026060296.1, on the reverse strand, counting down.
AGTGAGGACCAGAAGTAGATCAAAGCCAAGAGAGCTGGGCCAGAACTAAGACAGTACACTAGATAGGACAGTTTTCTTGCAATGGGCCACTTGGTGGTTTGGTCTCCTGTATCGCATGTGGTCCCTGGAGCCTGCTAGGACTGATTTTAGAGATCAGAGAAAGAGTAAGCCCTTATGGATTTCTGTTCTGGGTCAATAGAAAAATGCTTCAGGGAGCTAGAAAAATTATGTGGCAACCATTGAAAATATCTCAGTAAGGCTAAAACCACAGGACAATGGGGAGAGCAGTTTGCTCACAGGCACTGACCGTGTTTCGAACACTGGCACCCCTGATGAGTGATAAAACTGAACTTAACCAGGAAGCACATCTGAACATCATCAGATATGGCCCCAAACAACCAAAAACAATCATGTGGGCAGGAAGTCTGAGAAAAGGGAGATTTTCAATTTTCCACTTTGCTCTGTGCTGGGGCCAGAGCAATTGAACAACACTTGCCTTGCAGGAATCCAACCAGGCTCAAAAACAGAGTATTGAATAGGGTCCCTATGCTCTAACAGAGGTGATTTTGGAGAGAAAGTCAGAAGTAACCTCAGAACATTGAAGAAGTTGTTTCCAAAACAAAAACAGGATTCAATGTACCATTGTACTTGATCATCAAAGTCCTGAAAACCAGTGGCCCAGACAGTAGTCACAGAAATGGAGCAAAGAATGACAACCACAGAGGCTTGATCTAATAACCCAGATCCATGAGCTGTTTCTGCTTCTTTTTTGCTTTCCAATCCCCAACCTGCCAGTCTCACCTCTCATACACCTTTTTTCTATTAGCACAAGTGGAAATGCAAAGTTTAAGAAAGGTCTGACAGTAGCAGGGCAACAACTCTGCTGAAGGCCCCTTTCCTGCAGGGTGTTGAGGACATGGAACTTTAACAGAGACAGCACCAGGGAAGTGAGCTATTCTCTGGATGTAATGTTAAGGCCTGGTTATCCCACATTCCCAAAAGGGAAAGGGAATTCCCATTCTCACTATCAGCAGGGATGAGGAGATAGTTCCAATCGAATTCATCTGCAGTATATAATCCACACACACAAGAGGGTAAACAGAGGCAAGAATGTCAAAGACAAAGCCGTTTACCTACTAGTCAGCTGCTCCAAATCAGGAGCTAGCAAGCTTGCAGGAAAAGGTTCATTCCCCTCAGCAGAGGCTCAAATTAACTCAGAGATAAACAGTGTCCCTCCCCTAAAGGGAGGGAGGGGAAAAAGCAGGCAGAAAGAACAGATGCAAAAGAGAAATATTATGTAGGCCTCTATATACCTCACACACAATAAGACTAAGGGCGCTTTTGTGCAGCCCCCAATGTGGATAATGAAGGTGTTTCACTTAGGGGGATATGAACTGTAGAATTATGTGTCAAGCTGAGTGAAAGCTTGCCACAACCATGTCATCTATAGGGTTCTACACCCTCCTAGGTGATTTGCTGACCAAATGTCAAAAGGTTTCCCAAATACAGTACGTCTGTATGATTTTACACCACTGTGAATTCTCCCACACTACAAAATTCTGAACTCTGAGAAAAAGTCTCCCAAAATATATTACTTTCTTATTAATATTTATAACCAATATGCATCTTGGAATTTATTTTTGGACCATACCTCTTAGGGCTCTGGACTTACACAGTCGCTAAACTGAGGAGTCTCTCCTGGTCCTGCATGGGACACCCTGTGTGACCTTGTAGATCAAATCTGAGTTGGCTGCAACAGGGTATTAAGCCACTCTCATAGTATGTATTAAAAAGCACTGAGGAATAACTTCAAGCTTCCTAAATTCCTTGTGTTTCTGCAGCATGAACCATCCTATTTAAAGCAAGGTTTAAAGATCACAAAGACCTTCCCACATACATTATACATACTAGATTCTCTCATAATGCATATTCTTCTAGAGAAAATATTCAGAAATAAACAATATCTTGTCCCTATTCCTGACATATGTAAAGAGTTTTTTCAGTTTAAATTCATTTTTATTTCTTTGTTGAGCTACACACTTGGGTACTATATGGCTACTTCATGTTGGCAGGCTTGGGGAAAACCTAAAGAATGCCAGTAATCTTACTGGTGCAGAGGTGTGCGAAAACACCACCCCAGCTTTAACTATGTTCTGACACACCATGTACAATTTTCATATATGTGAAAAGATCTGAGGATGAATGAAAGATCTTCCGACAGTCCTGAGGTATCTCAGGTGTCTCTCCAGAATGAATTCTGCTATCCTTCGTAAGGTATGAGGGGGATTGGAAGGCTTTCCCACACTCCTTACATGCATAAGATTACTCTTCAATATGAATAATTCAGTGGCTACTAAGGATTACAGATCAACTGAAATTCTTCCCACATTGATTCCTTGCATGTTGGTCACCACAATGGATATTTAAATGTCTGTGACTCGTGAAGAAAGACGTTCCCACAATACATATATCTGTATACACAGAGAGGGTTTGTATCCAGTATAAATTTTGCTGTTTGATAAGGTCTGGGAAATAAATGAAAGACTTCCCACACAACAAGTGCATTTAAAATTTTTCTCTACTTTAATATTCCACAGTTTATAAGTCTTAAAGATGTAAAGGCCTCCCACACTTAACACATATAAGTCTTTTTCCCTTATACATTCATTTTTGCTTACTAAGTCTACAGATCAACAGAATGCCTTACATACTGACATATTCAAGGTTTCTGTCCAGTATGAATATTTATGTGAGGTGAAAGGATTGATGATTGAGTGAAGGTCTGCCCATACTCCAGACACATATAAGATTTCTCATCTGTATAAAATATCCTGTGCGAAGTAATGACAAGTTCGAGTGAAGATCTTTCCACACTACTGATATGTATTAGGATTCTCTGAGGTATAAATTATTTTGAGCACAGAGAGGTCTGGCTTCTCTGCAGTATGAAATTTCTTGTGAAATAAAGGCTTTTGGAACAAGAAAAGCCCTTCCCACACTCCTGACATGTATAAGGCTTCTCTCCAGTATTACTTTTCTTGTGAATAAACTGAGGATTGAGTGAAGGTCTTCCCACACTTCTGACATGTATAAGGTTTCTATCTAGTATGAATACTTTTGTGTGTCTTAAGGTGTGAGGATAGAGTGAAGCCCCTCCCACACTCCTGACATGTATATGGTTTCTCTCCAGTATGAATTTTCTTGTGAACAGAGAGTCCTGCTGATTGAGTGAAGGCCTTCCCACACTCCTGACATGTATAAGGTTTCTCTCCAGTATGAATTCTCTTGTGACTATTAAGGTCTGAGGATTGAGTGAATGCCTTCCCACACTCCTGACATGTATAAGGTTTCTCTCCTGAATGAATTCTCTTGTGCTTACTAAGCTGGGAGGATTGAGTGAAGGCCTTCCCACACTCCTGACATGTATAAGGTTTCTCTCCTGAATGAATTCTCTTGTGATTATTAAGGTGGGAGGATCGAGTGAACGCCTTCCCACACTCCTGACAAGTATAAGGTTTCTCTCCTGAATGAATTCTCTTGTGATTACTAAGCTGGGAGGATTGAGTGAACGCCTTCCCACACTCCTGACATGTATAAGGTTTCTCTCCTGAATGAATTCTCTTGTGATTACTAAACTGGGAGGATTGAGTGAAGGCCTTCCCACACTCCTGACATGTATAAGGTTTCTCTCCTGAATGAATTCTCTTGTGATGACTAAGCTGGGAGGATCCAGTGAACGCCTTCCCACACTCCTGACATGTATAAGGTTTCTCTCCTGAATGAATTCTCTTGTGATTACTAAGCTGGGAGGAATGAGTGAACGCCTTCCCACACTCCTGACATGTATAAGGTTTCTCTCCAGTATGAATTCTCTTGTGACTATAAAGACCTGAGGATTGAGAAAAGGTCTTCCCACACTCCTGACATATATAAGTTTTCTCTCCTGAATGAATTCTCTTGTGATTATTAAAGTGGGAGGATCGAGTGAACACCTTCCCACAGTCATGACATGTATAAGGTTTCTCTCCAGTATGAATTTTCTTGTGTATATAAAGACCTGAGTGGTGACTGAAGGCCTTCCCACACTCCTGACATATATAAGGTTTCTCTCCTGAATGAATTCTCTTGTGACTATGAAGACCTTGGGATTGAGTGAAGGCCTTCCAACACACCTGACATGTATATGGCTTCTCTGCTGAATGAATTCTCTTGTGCTTATTAAGGTGTGAGGATAAAGTGAAAGTCTTCCCAGACTCCTGACACGTAAACGCTTTCTCTCCTGTATGAACACTCTTGTGCCTATTAAAGCATGAGGATTGAGAAAATACCTTCCCAAACTCCTGACATGTATTTGGCTTCTTTCGTGTCTGGACATCCTTAGTGTCTCTCTGGCATGAAGGTTGACTCAGGGCATATCCACCCTGCAGACCCTCAGCAGTATCCTTTGTACTGAGGGTGACTAAGGGAACTTCAAGGTGCAGGGCACACACAAAGTCCCCCCCACATTGCTTACACTCAGGTGGCTCCACTCTACGGGTAATGTGCTGGTTAGCCTGAGATTGTGAGGGGCTCAGAGCAAACACTGTTGATTGCATTTCCCAGAATGGTCCCACTGTGGGGGTCTGAGTCCAGGGACTGGGCAGAGCAGATTCAGGGGAGTTTTGCACAGTGGTCACTGGCTCTGGCGCAAGAAATCTCTCTTCACTCTGGTCCACTTCACAACAGATGCCCGATTCTTCACGTCCACTGGGATATGGACAGGATGGTTTCCTCCAGACTGCAGCACGCAGCAAAGGATCAGCTCCATCCAACGGGGTCTGGCTGTTTCTCTGTGAAACACCAGAGGATTAGTTCAGTTACTTGTCTCTCCCTTGAATTTCTCCATATTTGTTTTTTGTGTTTGTTTTTGCTGTTTTGCTTTTGGGCCACACCGTGGTGCTCAGAGTTTATTCTTTTTTTTTTTTTTTTTGTGGTTTTTTTGGATCACACCCGGCAGTGCTCAGGGGTTATTCCTGGCTCCATGCTCAGAAATTGCTCCTGGCAGGCACGGGGGACCATATGGGACACCGGGATTCGAACCGATGACCTTCTGCATGAAAGGCAAACGCCTTACCTCCATGCTATCTCTCCGGGCCCCTCAGAGTTTATTCTTAACTCTGCTCTCAGAAATCTCTCCTGGCAGGCTTAGGGTACCATATGAGAAGCCAGACATTAAATGAGTGCTCAGCATACTCTGCACTGCAGAGATTATTAAGGACATCAAAGGGCTGTACCAAAGTCTCCAATTTACAAATACTATGTGCTTGCAGCATTGAGTATCCAACCAGCACAATCATAATATTGAATTGGAACTTGCAACACTTACCATCTCAAACTTTTTTGGATATTCCATTCCAAAATCAAATTGTTCAAATGTCTCTATCAGAACTTGTGGTCCACCATCTAAAATTAACCCAAATGTAAAATGTTAGAATTAGTTGAATGGGCTGGGGTGGAGCATAGCGCAGCAGTACCGTGTTTGCCTTGCATGTAGCTGAGCCAGGATGAATTTTAG
>NW_026060296.1:113322-138591 GCF_024139225.1 Suncus etruscus | reverse complement strand
TCTACAGCTGTGAAGAGAATGGGAGAGAAAGAGGGACCAAGGCAAAAATTCTGATCAAGGTGGCATTTATTTTCAGAACTAACAAAGCTTATATAGCAAGAAATCACAAAGGGAGGGTCACGTGTACAATGCTTTACACTCTTTCCAAACATTCCATGTTAGCCCGTACCTAGTACAACCTTAACAGCTCCTGTGTTGAAGTTGTCCAGAACATCCCATTAGGGAGTACCTAGATTCTATCAGTCAATTTCTCAGGCTTGCAATTAGTGGTCTGCATTGTTTTATGGCTATCTGACATGTATTCAAGTTACAGTTCAACTAGAGGACAGACTTGCAGCATAATGGCTGCTGTAGTCTAAAAATGGCTGTGCTCATGTCAAGCTTCTGCAAGGAAGCACTGGCTCCCAACAGAGAAACATACTGTACAGTTTGTGAGAAGACCTTATCTTAACTCCTGACACCATCCATACTAATCCTAAAAAAATCCTTACTCATGTAAAGATGGTGAGGAGGTCTCCCTCCCCGCCACAAATACACACATCGGCAGCAGCGCTCAAGGGTTCCTCCTGGCTTTGAGCTCAGAAATCGTTCCTGGCAGGCTCCGGTGACTATATGGCATGCTGGGAAGCAAACACGGTCCCTCCCGGGTCAGCCGCATGCAAGGCAAACGGCCTACCGCTGTTCTATCTCTCCGGTCCCAAGAAGGTCATTTTGTAAATTGCTCTCTTCCTTTAATTCCTTAAAGTTGTTCTGCACACGGGTCCCGCCTAGCAGTGTGGGGAGCGGGGGGGGGGGAGGGGGACTCTTCTAGCAATGTGGCAGGCGGGACTATATGGAAGGAGGACAGCAGAGGGTTCGGTTCCTCCTTCCCCCTCCAATAGGCATTTTCAGGAAGGCTGAGTGCAAGGGCCGTGTTGCTGCAGGCCTGCAGGGGGCGCTGGTGTTCTGGACTTCTGCCGAGACTCACCCTGTCCTGGGAGCCTAGAGGCTAGGGGCTGCAGTTGCCTCCCAGTAGATCTAGGCCAGAGTTTCTGTCCTAGTCCCAGCCTGGATCCCCGCCAGCTTCTCTGTCCTCAGGAGAGGAAGGAGTCTGTCTGCATCTACCTATGTGGGTCTGTGCTGGTACCCATTAGGCAGCCCATCGGGGCGTTTCAAGCCCAGTGCAGGCACTTCCATTAGGCAGGGGTTTGTGCTCCTGGATGGTGCTTATGGCTTATCTTCCTCCAGGACTTCCTGCATAGGGCCTTGCTGGTGCTATTTGAATACAGACAGGAGAACATGGAGCCTCACCATCTGAAGTCCTGTTCCTGGTAGGGGGGAGTGTGGCTCAGAGGGACATAGTGGAGGACAGGAGTGCACAGCCCCCAGCATCAAGATGTGGCTGCTCTTCGGGATGCTGGATTCTGTTGTTTGAGGACACTTGGTCCCGGTTTGTTGTATGCGGTCTGAGGGCCACACTCAGTGGTGCTCAGGCCTGGCTCCTGAATCATTATGCTTGGGTCAAACCTGGAGGTCCTCAGACTCAATGGGGTTCTGGAGTCCATAATTGAGCTCCTGGAAATGTGGACTAGTATTATGTAGCTAATGAAATCCGTGATTCCAGGATTTATGCTCTGAAGCATCATTGCCGCCTCGCCCAGGGAAAAACCCTATTACTGATTTCTAGATTCTAGTCCCACAACCAACAGGGCATTCTTCTGGCTCTGCACTCAGGTGTCCCTCCTGTGATGGACCATTAGAGGTATTGGGTTGGGGGATCCAGAGATGGATCCAGCATGGAGGTAAAGCATTTTGCCTTGCATGCAGAAGGACGGTGGTTCAAAACCCAGCATCCTATATGGTCCCCCGAGCCTGCCACGGCAATTTCTGAGTGTAGAGCCTGGGGTAGCCCCTGAGTGCTTCCGGATGTGACCCAAAAAACCCCCAAATAATGGTGTTGGGGAGTTCTATACAGGGCAGCCTAAGGCAAGGAAAGTATCAGACAGTCTGTTCTGTATGTTCAGACAAATTCTATTGTATTTTGATACTGCTTCCAGTTGTCAGGCTGATACCCTTGCCCTTGCCTCCTTTCTGTCTCCACTCAGCACTCTTGATGGGAGTCTGGAAAACTCCTTAGAATTCCTACCTTTGGCTGGAGCAGGATTTTTAGCAGCACGGGCGGGCAGCTGGCAGACCTCCGCATGTGCCAGCGGCCTTTTGGCCTGGCCTAGGGTAGGGGGTCCCGGACCTGGGTCACCCGGCCCCCCTCTCCCCCTTTCCTCCGGATCTCCAGGTGGGTTTCTGGGAGGAGCTGATGGGGCACCCTGGGTTTTTCCCCACTCCCAGGCCGGGTCTGGGGACCGGCCTAGGTTGGGCTTAAAAATCTGTCCTTCAGGCTTGGGAGGGTCTCTCTCTCCCTTCCTGGAGCAGGATTTTTAGCAGCACGGGTGGGCAGCTGGCAGACCTCCGCATGTGCCAGCGGCCTTTTGGCCTTGCCTAGGGTAGGGGGGGCCCGGACCTGGGTCACCCGGCCCCCCTCTCCCCCTTTCCTCCGGATCTCCAGGTGGGTTTCTGGGAGGAGCTGATGGGGCACCCTGGGTTTTTCCCCACTCCCAGGCCGGGTCTGGGGACAGGCCTAGGTTGGGCTTAAATCCCTGTCCTTCAGGCTTGGGAGGGTCTCTCTCTCCCTTCCTGAAGCAGGATTTTTAGCAGCACGGGCGGGCAGCTGGCAGACCTCCGCATGTGCCAGCGGCCTTTTGGCCTGGCCTAGGGTAGGGGGGGCCCGGACCTGGGTCACCCGGCCCCCCTCTCCCCCTTTCCTCCGGATCTCCAGGTGGGTTTCTGGGAGGAGCTGATGGGGCACCCTGGGTTTTTCCCCACTCCCAGGCCGGGTCTGGGGACCGGCCTAGGTTGGGCTTAAATCCCTGTCCTTCAGGCTTGGGAGGGTCTCTCTCTCCCTTCCTGGAGCAGGATTTTTAGCAGCACGGGCGGGCAGCTGGCAGACCTCCGCATGTGCCAGCGGCCTTTTGGCCTGGCCTAGGGTAGGGGGGCCCTGACCTGGGTCACCTGGCCCGCCTCTCCCCCTTTCCTCCGGATCTCCAGGTGGGTTTCTGGGAGGAGCTGATGGGGCACCCTGGGTTTTTCCCCACTCCCAGGCCGGGTCTGGGGACCGGCCTAGGTTGGGCTTAAATCCCTGTCCTTCAGGCTTGGGAGGGTCTCTCTCTCCCTTCCTGGAGCAGGATTTTTAGCAGCACGGGCGGGCAGCTGGCAGACCTCCGCATGTGCCAGCGACCTTTTGGCCTGGCCTATGGTAGGGGGTCCCGGACCTGGGTCACCCGGCCCCCCTCTCCCCCTTTCCTCCGGTTCTCCAGGTGGGTTTCTGGGAGGAGCTGATGGGGCACCCTGGGTTTTTCCCCACTCCCAGGCCGGGTCTGGGGACCGGCCTAGGTTGGGCTTAAATCCCTGTCCTTCAGGCTTGGGAGGGTCTCTCTCTCCCTTCCTGAAGCAGGATTTTTAGCAGCACGGGCGGGCAGCTGGCAGACCTCCGCATGTGCCAGCGGCCTTTTTGCCTGGCCTAGGGTAGGGGGGGCCCGGACCTGGGCCTGACCTGCTCCAGGGTTGGCTTATAGGGTAGCGTTTGATCTGGGTGGTGGCAGATAATTGCTCAGCTATACTCAGGCTGTCACTGGCAATTTCATACCAGTCTACATTTTGAAACCGCGCGGGGGCTTATGCTCCTCCCAACCACCAGTACCCCTGATTTACCCTTCTTACCTTCAGTAACAAACAGTTTTAATCTCTGCCCAAAGACATACAGTAGATCTTACAAATCTCAGAACTATTTAGAAGGACATAAATCGAACACATATTGAACACATATATATTTTGAATATTTTATGATTATTTTCTTTAACTGCTGTAACTCTCTATATATTCTTCTACCATCATTTTTCTATCCACTTTTCATCTTGTCTTTTCTTTGTAAGCTGTATAGTAAGGATTGTTGGTGGAACTGTCCCTCAGTTTGATGCCTATGATTGAACTCTCATGGAAATTGCTGGTCTTGTTCCTATTGCCTCCAAATGCACCAATAACGCTTCATGGCATTGATCCTTGTTTGCATAGACACATTAAAATGGGAAAACACTATACATACAGATTAGTTATTATCTAATAAATCTCATTACAATGTACCTTACACCCTGAACATTGATATAATGACCTGGCACAGGCCTCAGATGAATGGGCATTCTCCATTCACACTGGAACCAGGCACGCTATCTACGAAACATCCAAGGTCTTTTATAGCAACAGTTGGAAGCAGTCCTCTACCAGGAAAGACACTACCAAGGGTCTGACATCGACCTCCTAAAAAGACACCTCCGTTTACACTGAGAAGACGTGACAACAACAATGACCTGCTCTACAGGACATGGTTCTCTCTATTGCCCCTTAAGTGTGAGATGAAACGAGAGAATGCTCTGCATCATCCTGACTGCTATAGGAGACATGTAGACTCCAGGATCTTTAATACAGAAGCATGATACCAACAACAGAGACTATGTGAGGAATGGAGGTGTATTTCCACTACAGACGATGACTTGAATTGGACAAACTAGTTTGCCTGGAGCCTAGAGTCAGTCCTGTGCCAGGAAACTTCAGGGGTAGGGTCTCCATCTATTTAGACCATAATTTGTCTTTCCATGTCCCTTATGTTTTGGAGGGCCTATGCAAACAAATGCCACTTTAATATCGTTTTTTACTATGGTCCCTTGACTCCAATCCTTAAGAAAAACAACCCACTAAAACTTTTGAGGTTAATTTAAACTAGTAAGCATGTGCATGGATCTAGATAAATGTACTTTGCCCTCAATGTTTAAAGAGTTACATAAGTCTAATATCTTTAGATTATATGGTGTGCTGCTAAGAAATAATATGTACTACAACGGGGGATTTGAGGGACAAAGTAATTGTATGGTACATGGGTTCAGTTTTGTTTTTCTTAATGTTCTTTGGCTGAAAGTATAAGGCTGGGATATCATCGATGGGACTACTGAGAATCCTGTTTATGGGTGATTGGGCTTCCACTGTAACTTTACCCTGTCCTCTTTCTTTGCATCTTTGTTGTCATAATTAAAATAAAAAAAAATTAAAAAAAAAAAAAAAAAAAAAAAAAGAATTCCTACCTTTGAACACTGGGTGAAGAATTTTCTGCCTTACTGGATATTACATTACTGGGTGCTTTAGTGCAAGTACACTTATCTTTTTGTTTTGGTTTAGTTTGTTTTGGTTTTTGTACTCTGCTACTCAGATTGTTTTGTATCTTTTTTTCTTAGGTTTATAAGTCACACCTAGCGGAGATCAGGGGTTCCTCCTGGCTCTGCACTCAGAAATTGCCCCTGGCAGGGTCTACACCATATGGGACTACGGTGACATAACCAAGGTTGTACACATACAAGCAAAAGCCCTTCCCACAGTTATATCACTCTGGCTTGGTGACTGCAATTCTTTTCATGGTTTCATTATGGCCACATGCAGCAGAGACTTGGCTCAACCCTGTGCTTCTTGGAGATTGTGTGCATAGGGCATGAAATCTGAGACTCCTGCATAAAAAACATGTTCCTTGGGGCCGGAGAGATAGCATGGAGGTAAGGCGTTTGCCTTTCATGCAGGAGGTCATCAGTTCTAATCCCGGCATCCCATATGGTCCCCCGTGCCTGCCAGGAGCAATTTCTGAGCATGAAGCCAGGAATAACCCCTGAGCACTTCCGGGTGTGACCCAAAAACCACAAAAAAAATGTTCCTTAATCCATTGCTTCCTGTCCCTGGCCACAGGTGACTGTCTTTTATTTTGATGTGTTTACCTCACCTCTGAGTCCTCAGCGCTTATACCCACGACTTCACTCAGCAAATACTCCTGATGGAGCTTGATGGATCTTACATTGATCTGGGGATCAAATTATTGGCAATCCCATGCAAGGCAATTGCCCATCCAACTGTCCCTTGCTTTTTAAGATATGGTTGGGCCTTGGCTACCTTGATGGTGGTTGTTTTATCTGGATCTGCACTCATGCCTAAACCTGAGGAGTCTCAGGTAATTACTGCAGTGTCCGAAAAACAAATCTAAACATTTCTCCAATGCAGTCAAGCTGATCATTTGAAGTAGTACTTCTGCTAAGCACCCCACCAAATTTCGCCAGGAATTAGTGTCCTGCCAGATGCCCCAAATTGTGGCCCAGGCTCCTTGATCATGATACTAAAAGAAAACCATTGTGCTAGGATAGTCTCTCCAGATACTATCAAAGTGGCATTCTGCCTGGAAGTGGAAAGAGGCTCCCATCGTTGGGGCTGACAAATTGTGGACAAGCTTAGGTATATTTCCAGGGATTCGGGACTCCTACCTCCTGTCCATCTTTTATTGTGGGGGAGACAGAATCAATCCTAGGCCTGAATCCAGTTCAAAATAGCAGTACATTTGTTTACCTAACATGTGAGAAAATTACTCTTTTTTTCCCCAGAGCCCCTCCTGTCTGGAGGCCATGAGTGCATGGACCTCAAAAACTGTAGGGTAAAAAAGGGGGAAAAACAGGACTAAGAAGCAGAGCAATAGCAGTGGTTTGGGCATTTGCCTAACATTGTCCAACTGGCTTTGATCCCGGACCATCCTATATGGTCCTTCAAACTCTCTCAGGAATGATCCCTAAACAGAAACCCAGGAGTATCTCCTAAGCGCCTATGTGTGTGGCCAAAAAAAGAACAAAGACAACAAAATGTGCTTTACTTCTCACTCTGAATGCTCTCACACTAATATTCTGATTCTATCCCTTTTTTTAAATTGTTGGGCCACACCCAGCAGTACTAAGAAATCTGCTCTCAGATTCACTCATGGCTGTTTGGGGTACCATAGGAGATGCTTGGAATCAAATCAGATTCATCACGATTCAACTGTATGCAAGGCAAACACCCTACTACTTTGGTATCACTCTGGCACCTATTAGGATCCCCTTGAATAGTGACTCTGTCCTACTGCACTACTAGCAGAGAAGAATGACACATGAGGGTGGCTTATGACAAAATAACTCTCTCCAAGGCATTACCCTGTCTATGGATGTGATAGGAAGATTAATATCAGACAAATGAAGTTTGTAGTATAATGGATTTGAAACCATCCCATTCCTATTACTTTGGCCTTATCTTGGTTCCAGACAGATTTCCCATAGTATTTCTGCAATTGGCTCTTCCTGTGGCTCCAGTAACATTCACCATCTGAAAGGGAAACTGGGAGTTTCTGAAACTTACCAGCTGCCTGTCTCGGACAAAGTCACTCATCATTTGATCCCCAGTGCCTCTACGTATATTCTAGATGGGCTATCTCTTGGGGACATGGGAAGTTTGATGCCAGACCTTGAGGCTTCTAAACCCACTCACTCCATGTCATGTCATTTGCTGCTGTAGAGTGCTAGCCAGTTTTCTCTTAAGCTTATTACAGGTTCACAGTATTTAGCTAACAATTTTAATCCCCTCTGGCCTATTGCCTTCATAAATACTCCTGAAATAAATACTCCTTCATAAATAGTCCCAGAGATGCAGTCATCACTCCCACTCCGAATTTGTCTTCTGTGCAAATCACTCATCTGGGGCACATGGCAGAGACAGTACAGACTCCTGAACTAGCGTATGCACATCTTCACCTCCACAGAAGAGAAACACAGCACCTTGCCTTCTAATGGGAAGCAGTTACAGTCCACTGATGCCAGCCAATCTTTTTCTCAAGAGCAGCTTATTGTACAGTACTGTTCAGCCTGGAAGAGAGGACCTTAATCCCAGAAGTTTATGGAAGATAAAATTTGGCAGATGGCTGTTACCCATTTAAATCCTTTATGCTGTATTGCGGATAATGGTCCCTCTGAAGTGGACACAGGCATCTGCATTATTTTCATGAAATATTTTAGAATATACCTCAAAGTAAAGAGGAAACTAGAACCCAGAAACATTTTAATACAAAAGATGCCTCATTACAGGTCAGTCTCTAGGTTCTTTTTTGGGGAGCTGGCCCTGTTATAGTGAGGACCAGAAGTAGATCAAAGCCAAGAGAGCTGGGCCAGAACTAAGACAGTACACTAGATAGGACAGTTTTCTTGCAATGGGCCACTTGGTGGTTTGATCTCCTGTATTGCATGTGGTCCCTGGAGCCTGCTAGGACTGATTTTAGAGATCAGAGTAAGAGTAAGCCCTTATGGATTTCTGTTCTGGGTCAATAGAAAAATGCTTCAGGGAGCTAGAAAAATTATGTGGCAACCATTGAAAATATCTCAGTAAGGCTAAAACCACAGGACAATGGGGAGAGTAGTTTGCTCACAGGCACTGACCGTGTTTCGAACACTGGCACCCCTGATGAGTGATAAAACTGAATTTAACCAGGAAGCACACCTGAACATCATCAGATATGGCCCCAAACAACCAAAAACAATCATGTGGGCAGGAAGTCTGAGAAAAGGGAGATTTTCAATTTTCCACTTTGCTCTGTGCTGGGGCCAGAGCAATTGAACAATGGGGAAGGCACTTGCCTTGCAGGAATCCAACCAGGATCAAAAACTGAGTATTGAATAGGGTCCCTATGCTCTAACAGAGGTGATTTTGGAGAGAAAGTCAGAAGTAACCTCAGAACATTGAAGAAGTTGTTTCCAAAACAAAAACAGGATTCAATGTACCATTGTACTTGATCACCAAAGTCCTGAAAACCAGTGGCCCAGACAGTAGTCACAGAAATGGAGCAAAGAATGACAAACACAGGCTTGATCTAATAACCCAGATCCATGAGCTGTTTCTGCTTCTTTTTTGCTTTCCAATCCCCAACCTGCCAGTCACACCTATCATACACCTTTTTTCTATTAGCACAATTGGAAATGCAAAGTTTAAGAAAGGTCTGACAGTAGCAGGGCAACAACTCTGCTGAAGGCCCCTTTCCTGCAGGGTGTTGAGGACATGGAACTTTAACAGAGACAGCACCAGGGAAGTGAGCTATTCTCTGGATGTAATGTTAAGGCCTGGTTATCCCACATTCCCAAAAGGGAAAGGGAATTCCCATTCTCACTATCCAGCACAGATGAGGAGATAGTTCCAATCGAATTCATCTGCAGTATATAATCCACACACACAAGAGGGTAAACAGAGGCAAGAATGTCAAAGACAAAGCCGTTTACCTACTAGTCAGCTGCTCCAAATCAGGAGCTAGCAAGCCTGCAGGAAAAGGTTCCTTCCTCTCAGTAGAGGCTCAAATTAATTCAGAGACAAACAGTGTCCCTCTCCTAAAGGGAGGGAGGGGAAAAAGCAGGCAGAAAGAACAGATGCAAAAGAGAAATATTATGTAGGCCTCTATATACCTCACACACAATAAGACTAAGGGTGCTTTTGTGCAGCCCCCAATGTGGATAATGAAGTTGTTTCACTTAGGGGGATATGAACTGTAGAATTATGTGCGAAGCTAAGTGAAAGCTTGCCACAACCATGTCACCTGTAGGGTTCTACACCCTCCTAGGTGGTTTGCTGACCAAATGTCAAAGTGTTTCCCCAATACAGTACGTCTGTAAGATTTTACACCACTGTGAATTCTCCCACACTACTAAATTCTGAACTCTGAGAAAAAGTCTCCCAAAATATATTACTTTCGTATTAATATTTATAACCAATATGCATCTTGGAATTTATTTTTGGACCATACCTCTCAGGGCTCTGGACTTACACAGTCGCTAAACTGAGGAGTCACTCCTGGTCCTGCATGGGACACCCTGTGTGACCTTGTAGATCAAATCTGAGTTGGCTGCAACAGGGCATTAAGCCACTCTCATAGTATGTATTAAAAAGCACTGAGGAATAACTTCAAGCTACCTAAATTCCTTATGTTTCTGCAGCATGAACCATCCTATTTAAAGCAAGGTTTGAAGATCAACAAAGACCTTCCCACATACATTATACATACTAGATTCTCTCCATAATGCAGATTCTTCTAGAGAAAATATTCAGAAATAACAAAATCTTGTCCCTATTCCTGACATATATAAAGAGTTTTTCCAGTTTAAATTCATATTTATTTCTTTGTTGAGCCACACACTTGGGTACTATATGGCTACTTCATGTTGGCAGGCTTGGGGAAAACCTAAAGAATGCCAGTAATCTTACTGGGGCAGAGGTGTGGGAAGAAAACACCACCCCAGCTTTAACTATGTTCTGACACACCATGTACAATTTTCATATATGTGAAAAGATCTGAGGATGAATGAAAGATCTTCCCACACTCCTGAGGTATCTCAGGTGTCTCTCCAGAATGAATTCTGCTATCATTCGTAAGGTATGAGGGGGATTGGAAGGCTTTCCCACACTCCTTACATGCATAAGATTACTCTTCAATATGAATAATTCAGTGGCTAGTAAGGATTGCAGATCAACTGAAATTCTTCCCACATTGCTTCCTTGCAATGGATATATGTATTCCCACAATACATATATATGTATACACAGAGAGGGTTTGTATCCAGTATAAATTTTGCTGTTTGATAAGGTCTGGGAAATAAATGAAAGCCTTCCCACACATCAAGTGCATTTAAAATTTTTCTCTACTTTAATATTCCACAGGTTATAAGTCTTAAGGATGTAAAGGCATATAAGCCTTTTTTCCCTTATACATTCATTTTTGCTTACGAAGTCTGCAGATCAACAGAATGCCTTACATACTGACATATTCAAGGTTTCTCTCCAGTATGAATATTTATGTGAGGTGAAAGGATTGATGATTGAGTGAAGGTCTGCCCATACTCCAGACACATATAAGATTTCTCTCCTGTATAAAATATCCTGTGCGAAGTAATGACAAGTTCGAGTGAAGGTCTTTCCACACTACTGATATGTATTAGGATTCTCTGAGGTATAAATTATTTTGAGCACAGAGAGGTCTGGCTTCTCTCCAGTATGAAATTTCTTGTGAAATAAAGGCTTTTGGAACAAGAAAAGCCCTTCCCACACTCCTGACATGTATAAGGCTTCTCTCCAGTATTACTTTTCTTGTGAATAAACTGAGGATTGAGTGAAGGTCTTCCCACACTTCTGACATGTATAAGGTTTCTATCTAGTATGAATACTTTTGTGTGTCTTAAGGTGTGAGGATACAGTGAAGGCCTTCCCACACTACTGACATGTATATGGTTTCTCTCCAGTATGAATTTTCTTGTGAACAGAGAGTCCTGCTGATTGAGTGAAGGCCTTCCCACACTCCTGACATGTATAAGGTTTCTCTCCTGAATGAATTCTCTTGTGATTAGTAAGGTGGGAGGATCGAGTGAACGCCTTCCCACACTCCTGACATGTATAAGGTTTCTCTCCAGTATGAATTGTCTTGTGACTATTAAGGTCTGAGGATCGAGTGAAGGCCTTCCCACACTCCTGACATGTATAAGATTTCTCACTAGTATGACTTTTCTTGTGACTATAAAGACCTGAGCATTGAGAAAAGGTCTTCCCACACTCCTGACAAGTATAAAGTTTCTCTCCTGAATGAATTCTCTTGTGATTACTAAGCTGGGAGGATCGACTGAATGCCTTCCCACACTCCTGACATGTATAAGGTTTCTCTCCTGAATGAATTCTCTTGTGAATATTAAGGTAGGAGGATAGAGTGAACACCTTCCCACAGTCATGACATGTATAAGGTTTCTCTCCAGTATGAATTTTCTTGTGTATATAAAGACCTGAGTGGTGACTGAAGGCCTTCCCACACTCCTGACATGTATAAGGTTTCTCTCCTGAATGAATTCTCTTGTGATTATTAAGGTGGGAGGATCGAGTGAACGCCTTCCCACACTCCTGACATGTATAAGGTTTCCCTCCAGTATGAATTTTCTTGTGGATATAAAGACCTGAGTGGTGACTAAAGGCCTTCCCACACTCCTGACATATATAAGGTTTCTCTCCTGAATGAATTCTCTTGTGATTATGAAGACCTTGGGATTGAGTGAAGACCTTCCAACACACCTGACATGTATATGGCTTCTCTCCTGAATGAATTCTCTTGTGATTATTAAGGTGGGAGGATCGAGTGAACGCCTTCCCACACTCCTGACATGTATAAGGTTTCTCTCCAGTATGAATTTTCTTGTGTATATAAAGACCTGAGTGGTGACTGAAGGCCTTCCCACACTCCTGACATATATAAGGTTTCTCTCCTGAATGAATTCTCTTGTGATTATGAAGACCTTGGGATTGAGTGAAGGCCTTCCAACACACCTGACATGTATATGGCTTCTCTCCTGAATGAATTCTCTTGTGCTTATTAAGGTGTGAGGATAAAGTGAAAGTCTTCCCAGACTCCTGACACGTAAACGCTTTCTCTCCTGTATGAACACTCTTGTGCCTATTAAAGCATGAGGATTGAGAAAATACCTTCCCAAACTCCTGACATGTATTTGGCTTCTCTCGTGTCTGGACATCCTTAGTGTCTCTCTGGCATGAAAGTTGACTCAGGTCATATCCACCCCGCAGACCCTCAGCAGTATCCTTTGTACTGAGGGTGACTAAGGGAACTTCAAGGTGCAGGGCACACACAAAGTCCCCCCCACATTGCTTACACTCAGGTGGCTCCACTCTACGGGTAATGTGCTGGTTAGCCTGAGATTGTGAGGGGCTCAGAGCAAACACTGTTGATTGCCTTTCCCAGAATGGTCCCACTGTGGGGGTCAGAGCCCAGAGACTGGGCAGAGCAGATTCAGGGGAGTTTTGCACAGTGGTCACTGGCTCTGGCACAAGAAATCTCTCTTCACTCTGGTCCACTTCACAACAGATGCCCCCTGATTCTTCACGTCCACTGGGATATGGACAGGATGGTTTCCTCCAGACTGCAGCACGCAGCACAGGATCAGCTCCATCCAACGGGGTCTGGCTGTTTCTCTGTGAAACACCAGAGGATTAGTTCAGTTACTTGTCTCTCCCTTGAATTTCTCCATATTTGTTTTTTGTGTTTGTTTTTGCTGTTTTGCTTTTGGGCCACACAGTTCTGCTCAGAGTTTATTCTTAACTCTGCTCTCAGAAATCTATCCTGGCAGGCTTAGGGTACCATATGAGAAGCCAGACATTAAATGAGTGCTCAGCATACTCTGCACTGCAGAGATTATTAAGGACATCAAAGGGCTGTACCAAAGTCTCCAATTTACAAATACTATGTGCTTGCAGCATTGAGTATCCAACCAGCACAATCATAATATTGAATTGGAACTTGCAACACTTACCATCTCAAACTTTTTTGGATATTCCATTCCAAAATCAAATTGTTGAAATGTCTCTATCGGAACTTGTGGTCCACCATCTAAAATTAACCCAAATGTAAAATGTTAGAATTAGTTGAATGGGCTGGGGTGGAGCATAGCGCAGCAGTACCGTGTTTGCCTTGCATGTGGCTGAGCCAGGATGGATTTAAGTTCAATCCCTGGCATAGCATATGGTCCCCCAAACCAGAAGTAATTTCTGAGTGCATAACAAGGAGTATCCTCTGACTGTCACCAGATGTGACCCAGATATCACCAGATGTGACTAAAAAATGAATTAGTGGAGGGACCAGAGAGATAGAATGGAGGTAAGGCATTTGCCTTGCATGCAGAAGCACGGTGGTTTGAATCCCGGTATCCCATATGATCCCTCGAGCCTGACAGAAGTAATTTCTGAGTGTAGAGCCAGGAGTAAGCCCTGAAAGCTGCTGGATGTGACCCAAAAACCAAAAAACAAAGTATTATTTGAATGGACCAGATAGAAAGTAGTGCTTTGGCATTTGCCTTTCAAGCAGCCAATCTAGGAAGTACTTGGGATCAATTGCTGGCATCCTATATGGTCCTCGGAGCCTGTCAAGAGCAATTTATAAGCAGAGAGCCAGGAGTAACCCTGAATGCCATTGGGTGTGGCCCAATCCCCCCCCCACCAAAATATTAGTTGAATGAAACCTGGTGGAATGCAGCAAAAGTGATGGAATGAATACATGTTTTACAGGTACAACATGAGCTTAAAGAAAAGATGAGATAAGTCAGAAGGATTGTAGTGAATTGCTCAGTACAGATAAGTGAATTCCAGAGATGGAATGAATACATATTTTATGGTACTAAGTCAGTTTGAGAAATGAGAAGATAAGTCAAAAGGATTGCAGTGTATAGCTCATTGTGGATTTCCCTTGGCAACAGATTAAATATACTGAGTGGTACACATAAATAGCCCAGCAGTGAGGGAATTTTATTTGAAACTAGCTGACTCGAATTTTATTCTCGGCATCCCACATACTTCCTAAGAGTAATTAGCTTGTGCAAATAGGGAGTAACTGATTCGTCCCATACAACAAATATAAAATTTCTTATGGTTTGGGGCCAAAGTGGAAGCAGAGTAATAGGGTGTATGCTTGCACTCAGGTGACACAGGTCAGACTCAGTTTCAATCCCCCCCTTCCTATATGGGAACGCCAGCACGAGTAACCCCTTAGCACAACCAGGTGTGCCCCCAAAAAGAATGTCTTCGTATTTTCGATAATCATGTCAAATAGATAGTATAGCAGAGAGCTTGTTGACCTCCCAAGTGGTGGAAGAATTTCACCTCCAGCATCCCATATGGCACCTGAGACCATTAGGAACTAATCTAAAGAAAAAAGCCAGATTAAACCCTAACAGCACCAATTAGTGGATATCAAAAACAGGAAAAAAGGACCCCTTCTTGGTAATGTTCAAAACCCCGTTAAGGTCATAGTGAAGGAAAGTGTAGAAACACTGGTCAGAGGGACATCAAGCTACCACTGAGAAGGGCACCATAACATGGGGCTGTGCAATCAGACAGAGAGCATAGATCGCAGGTGAAGGCACAAAACATTAGCTTTTGTACTAAATGTACACAGGGAAAAAAAACAAGAACAAAGTCAAGGCAACAAAGCTCCAGGACATATTGGGACTCATAGCCAAGGCAGTGAACGGCAATGGAAAAGACCCCCACCCTGATCCAGTAGCTGACACAAGATGCTTGGCACCCACAATTTTGTAGGCCCATGATGCTACACACACCAGGCTCTGAGCCAGGAGATAATTCCCACTCTTACCTGGAAACATGCCTCTCTGTAGCATTCCAGGGTCTCCAACTTCCAACCAGAAGATAATCGCAGGCTTCACCCCACAATGCCCTGGCAAAGAGGGATCATTCATGGGTAAAAGACAGGGAAGAGGAAGCACCTCAGGTAGACTCTGGGTCCCTAATAAAAGAGGCTGAATCATGGACCCGATGAAGAACAGAATCTCTGCTCTGCATATGCACGTTGCTTATCAGGCAGACGAGACCAGGTTGAAATCGAGTGTCCAACATGGAGGCAGAAATAAGACAAAATGGGCTCAGACTAGGACAAAATGCATCGATCTCAGAATCCTCTGAGCCCCCTGTGAACTGAGCACAGAGTGCAGAGCTAGAAGTAATCTCAACCACCACCAAGGATTGCAAAGACCAATCATGTCTTCAAAAGTAAGGGGTCAGGGGCCGGAGTGATAGCACAGCAGTACGGCATTTGCCTTGCACACAGACAACCCAGAATGAACCCAGGTTCAATCCCTGGCATCCCATATGACCCATAGAGCCCTCCAGGCTTAATTTCTAAGCTCAGATACAGGAGTTACACCTGAGCGCTGCTGGGTGTGGCCCAAAAACCAAATCCAAAAAAATAATAAGGGCCTGAACTGTAGTACCGTGAGGCTTGTACTTTGATTTGGACCCCTGAACCATGTATAGGATCCATCAAGCCCCAGAAGTAGTTTTCTCTTTATTGATTTTGGGGCACACTTGGCAGTGCTAAGAGATTACTCCTGGCCCAGTGACCAGGAATCACTCTGGAAATTCTTTGGGATCATTGGGATGCTGGGGATTGACCCAGGTCAGCCTCTGTCGTGGCAAACAACCTATACTTTATGCTATTCTCTACCCCAGCAGTGTGTCTGTTACAGTTAGAAATGGGCAAAATCCCTAGGAAATGCTAGGTGTGGTCCAACACAAAACAGTAACCTAAACAGTTAAACTGTGGCTGATAGGAAGCAATGAATTGGAGAACAGTGTTTACATGCGAACACTTCAGATTAGATTCCTTTACCACAGAATTTCCCAAGAATCATTCGGGTTACCTCAGACTATGATACCATTGGGCGCTTATGAACTCATGAAGAGAATTTGAGTGACAAGGCCAGAGCAATAGCACTGTGGTAGGCCCTTTGTCTTTCATGAGGTAGACCCAGGTTCAATCTATCAAATTGGCCCTCACAGATGCCCCAGCAGAGCTCTCACCTATGTCCTGCAGGTGCTGGTAGGTCTCTAGCATCACATCTCTGTAGAGATTCCTCTGAGAGGGGTCCAGGCACAGCCACTCATCCTGGGAGAAGCTCACAGCTACATCGGGGAAGGTCACAGCATCCTGAGTCGCAACACAGGAGGGGGTCAGGGACAGCTGCACCCTGGATTCAACACTGAAGCAGAATCATCAGGACCCAAAAGATTCAAGGACAACACCCCATTGCCTTGGGAGGAACCAGCCTCCATGTTCTTTCTACCGTCATACCTGGAAGACTGGCCCAGAGATTCACTTGGAGGAATTCCCACCAGACAACATGACCTATCGACAGTATTCTAGAATGATCTTGAGATAAAGTTATGCACACACGGCAAGGTCAAACCTCAGCACAGAACCAGAAGTATCTGTCAAGTCAACTGTGGGTGCTGCCCAAAATGCTCAACACATACCTTCCACTCCGTCCTCATGCCAGACTGCACAATGCAAAAACAGTGAGAAGAAAAACTCATAGTTCAGTGAGTGACTCAAATCTGTGCTCTGGTTATCAGCACTCACAATTCACCCTGAAGTGGTTCCATCCTACTACTGGTAAAAAAAAATGTCCATTTTACAAATAACTACGGCTTCCAAAAAGAACCTTTGCTCTCATATCTATCTTAAAGCCGCAAAGCCAAGGGGCCTGCTGACAAAAGGCTTTGTAAGTGCAACTAGTTTACTGAGGAGAAATATGGCTAAAGGGAGCAGGCAAGACTTTGCAGAGTCAAAGTCAAGTGCATTCAGGAATAAACCCATTAAGGTATGGGGACAAAAAATTAAAATAAGGGGGTGGGCGGTGGCGCTAAAGGTAAGGTGCCTGCCTTGCCTGCGCTAACCGTGGATGGACCAAGGTTCGATCCCCCGGCATCCCATATAGTCCCCCAAGCCAGGAGCAACTTCTGAGCACATAGCCAGGAGTAACCCCTGAGCGTTACTGGGTGTGACCCCCCCAAAAAAAACAAAAAAAAAATTAAAATAAATTAAAGTGCTTTTCCATGTGTGAAGAGGAATGATTCTCCATGGCAGAAATCCTGAGATCAAGGTCTCCTTCCTCACCAACATCAAGGTCCATATTACCAGGGGTTCAATCCTGGGTCAGTGCTCCATAGTGTCTGAGACATGACAACGGTGGCCCAAGAGCACTGACTAGGAGTAAGACCTGAGCACCATCAGGTGTGGAACCCAAAACAAACACAACAGACAAGGACATAAAAGGCTCTAACAGAAGAGGTCAGTGGTACTGACTGGAGTCAATCCAGCGTGCGAGATTCCTTCCTAAAACATCTCTGGAACCCTCTGTACTGGGGGACTGCACACTCCTGTCCCCCACTTTGTCCCTCTCTGTGCCCATACTCACTCCTGACTGGATACTGGATGTCAGAGTGTTTGTTTCCATCTTCTCCCTCCTGGATTATTCCTTAATAGCAGCAGTAAGGACCTTTGCAGTAAGTCCTGGAGAAAAGTCACAGCTGTGAGCAGCAGAGTTATCCTGCCCTGACCAGAATTGATAGCAGGGCCATGCTCTGAACACCAGCTTCACCCAACATGGGAAAATGGAGCCAGTTACTCTGTTTGTCCTGAGTAGCTCTGATGGGAACAGGAACACTGGGTATCTATAGCCGTAACCCCAGAGCCTCCACGTGCCCCACACAGACTAGGGGTCATCCTGTTCACTGGTCGGAAGTGCCACGCCCACAGGGACCTAACGGTGACAAAACTGCTATCACAGCATACTCCTGTATGCTCAGGAGTTATTCCTGGCTCTGCGCTCAGAAATTGCTCTGGCTTGGGGGACCATATGGGACATTGGGGGTTTCAACCACGATCTGTCCTAGGTCAGCCGCGTGCAAGACAAACACCCTACTGCTGAGTCACTACTCAGACCCTGTGCCACAAGTAATTTCTGATAGTAGAGCCTGGAGTATCTACTGAGCATCAGTCCCAAAAGAGAAACAAACAGGACCTGAGCAATAAAAAGCACAGCGGGGAGGGCATGTCCTTTGCATGTGCTGACCCAGATTCAGTGCCTAGCATCCCATAATGTTTCCTGACCTGCCAGGTCTAATTTCTGAATGCAAAGCTAGGAGTGTCACAGAGTATGGCCCAAAAACCAAACATCAGACAAGGGAAGAAGGGGCTAGAGTGGGCTAGAGTGATAATACAGTGGTGAGGACACCTTTTAATGGAGGTAACACTGCTCAATTCCCACCATCAACAAATGCAGCCAGGGTGATACCGCAGAACACAGCCAGTAGAAAGGCTGATTTCCTGCTGTATTTAACCCCAACAGAAAGAAATGAAACACAAAGTTCAGCCCAAGACACAATACAATGAATTGGGGAACATGAATTTATGCCTTTGACAATAACCCCCAAGAAGATCAGAGGGACTGATACCACGTGGCCCTTAACAAACTATGAACAAAACTAAGTCACACTTGTTCATGTTCAAGTTGGACTCTTTGGGGGTTGTGACAATACCATAGTGGGGAGGCATCACCTTACACAAGGATTACTGAGGTTGGATCACTAGCATGCCAAGTGTCCCTGAATAACATTAGGAGGTCTGAGGTCTGAGCTGGAGAAAGCCCTGAGCATGCTCAGACACCCCCTTCATCAACATTAAATGTGATATTACAGGAGGAGTTTTGGGCCACAGTGCTCAGAACTGACTCCAAGGTCTGTGCTCAGGGGTGACTCCTTGAACTATAGAGGTCAGTGTGGAGCCAGAATCAAGCCTGGTTCATCCCAGCCAAAGTAAACACCTAACAAATGGTTTCTCAGGACTGTGAAATAACATTTAAAACTATAAAGTTGACTCCCCTAAGAAATAAAGTAATGGAGCCAGAGAGATAGCATGGAAGTAGGGTGCTCACCTTGCATGCAGGAGGACGCTAGTTCAAATCTGGGCATCCCATATTTCCCCACGAACCTGCCAGGAGTGATTTTTGAGCATAGAGCCAGGACTAACCCCTGAGCCCAAATGGGTGTGACCCAAAAAACAAACAAAATAAAATAATAAAAGTAATATAGTAAAGAGAGTGGGTTAGAACAATAGGAAGGTACTTGTCCTTGGGGGATCTACAGAGAATTATCCCCTGTTGAACCCAGATGAGCACTTGATCCTGGCCCCCCCCCACAGGTAGACTCTGCATGGATGGCCCAGGGCGGTTCTCACTTCTGACCCATAGGTCCTGGTTGATCTTCGGCATCAAGTCTCTGTAGAGGTTCAGCTGAGAGTGTCCAGGCACAGCCACTCTATGTCCTGAGCCAGCCCACAAATGAAGGTGGTCGAGATCCCTAGTACACTAAAGTGGTCAGGGTCTCTCCCCTCTGTCTTCAGAAAGAACCAGCCTTGGCCTTATGGATAATGTTAAATACTCTGGCTGGAATCCATAACAGCATGGAGGGCATTTCCCTGTAATCATGGGACTCAGATTGCAACTCTGCTTTCCACATGATCCCCTGAGCCACAGAGGTTATTCCTGAGCACATGATGGACAAGGCACAAAAACAAAACATTCATTTTCAGGGAGCCAGAGATATAGCACAGCAGTAGGGCATTTGCCTTGCATGCAGCCAATTCAGGAAGGACAGTGGTTCAAATCCTAGCATCCCCGATGGCCCCATGTTCCTGCTGGGAATGGTTTCTGAATGCAAAGCTAGAAGTAACCCCTTAGTATAACCAACACGGGGAAAAATTCTATACAAAACAAAACAATCCGAAGTAGCACAGCACAAAGAAATCCAAACAAAGGGCCCGGAGAGATAGCACAGCGGCATTTGTCTTGCAAGCAGCCGATCCAGGACCAAAGGTAGTTGGTTCGAATCCCGGTGTCCCATATGGTCCCCCGTGCCTGCCAGGAGCTATTTCTGTGCAGAGAGCCAGGAGTAACCCCTGAGCATCGCCGGGTGTGGCCCAAAAACCAAAAAAAAAAAAAAAAAAAAAGAAATCCAAATGAAAACCCAAAGGGAAGTGCACACGCAGCAATGGACCCAGCCACATAGTTTCCCGTAAGGCAGAAAATTCTACACCCAGAGTTTAGAGAGTTAGGAACTCGAGGGAGTGTGCCAGATGCCCCTGGTGGATCCTGAATGAATATATAAGACAAAGACACAGGCATTGGCCTCGGATCTGGGAACTGCAGCAAAATACAAATAAAGAAGGTTGTGCTGAACCTACACAACAGCCAGGAGGGCACTTGTGTTGTACATGGCCTGCCCACAAAGAACCTCGGGATTCCAGATATGATTCATCTTGCAGAGCACCAGGAGTGCAGACCAGGAGAACCCCTATCGGCTGTGGAGCCAAAACTAAAAATCAGTAAGAGATCTGATCCTTGATGAGTTAGGAATGACGATTTAGGTCAGAAATCCTGGGATCAAGGTTTTCCTTGATATCACCTATACATATTTTATGGACTCCAGAACCACTTTACGCTCTGAGACCTGCCAGTGGTGAACCAAGAACACTGTTTCAAGAGCCAAGTCTGAACACACTGGGGGCCATTAAACCAAACATAGCAAACAAAGACAAAAGTGGCCTCAAATAACAGAATCCAGAACCCCAGTCAGGAGCCACAACTTGACATTGGGGCGGGGGGGGGTGTACTCTCCTGTCCTCCTCCGCTGTCCTTCCCTATGCTCACACTCTCCACCTACCTGGGAACTGGACTTCCGATGGGGCAGCTCCGTCTTCAAGTATATATTTCCGGAAGAGCAGCAGAAAGGCAGTTTGTATGAATCCCTATAGGAAAGACACAGATGTGAGCACTGTAGAAGAAAAACCCCTGCCTGACAGGAAGTGCCTGCAAGGGCCAAAAATGCCAGTTGGGCTGCACCTCTCAGCTCAGCTCAGTCTTCTGTGAACATACACAGACTCAGGCCCATGTGAACATACACAGACAGAAGCACCTTTCTCTCCTACAAAACAGAATGGGCTTGGGATCAGGATGTAAATAGGACAGAAACACTGCTCTTGCTCTAGCGGGAGGAACTGTACTTCTGAGTCCCTGGAGTCTAGGGCAGGGGCTGACTGAGAGGCAGAAGTCCAGGTCATCACTGCCCTGCAGGCTGGCAGTAGAATGGTCCCTGCACTCAGCCTGGAAGTGCCTCTGCCAGGGGTATTCAGGGCTTCCTATCCACCTGCCATATGGTTTCCCCCACACATACTGCTAGGACAGATATTTATGCAATGTTGGACTAAGCACTGGCTTTGTTGAATTAAAGGAAGTAAGGAATTTAATTAATAGGCTAATTAATTAATTATCACAATCATTCTATGAGTAAACCCCCTCTACAACATGATTTCTTCTAGAAATTGTATGGTTTCAGAGGTTAAACTCAGACTTTCCCCAAAATTGTACATATATATTATTTTTAGTCAATATGAACATTATTATGAATAAGGTATAGGAAGCAATGTAGGCCTTTCCATGTCACCCACATGAAAGAATTCTATCTATTTTAGAATTTTCTTCAGTTCCCCAGACTGCAATCAAGTAATCTTTGATAAAGGGTCAAGAAATCCAAAATGGAGCAAGGAAAGCCTCTTGGACAACAAATGGTGTTGGCACAACTGGTTTTCTGCCACTTGCAAAAAACGCGTACTCAGATTTCCATCTAACACCATGTACAAAGGTCAAATCCAAATGGATGAAAGACTTTGATATCAGGCCTGAAACCATAGGTACATAAAACAACAGCTTGGTAAAAAAAACAACACTCCATGACATTGAGACTAAAAGCATCTTCAAGGAGGAAACAGTACTCTCCAAACAAATGGAAGAGGAGGGGCCCGGAGAAATAGCACAGCGGTGTTTGCCTTGCATGCAGCCGATTCAGGACCAAGGGTGGTTGGTTCGAATCCCGGTGTCCCATGTGGACCCCATGCCTGCCAGGAGTTATTTCTGAGCAGACAGCCAAGAGTGACCCCTGAGCATCACCGGGTGTGGCCCAAAAACCAAAAAACAACAACAACAACAAACAAACAAGAAGAAAACAAATGGAAGCAGAGACAAATAGATGGGAATATATTAAGCTGAGAAGCCTCTGCATCTCAAAGCAAATATTCCCTAGGATACAAAAGCCACCCACAGAAACTATTCACCCAGTACCCATCAGATAAGGGGCTAATATCTAAGATATACAAGGTACTGACAGATTTAACAAGGAAAAAATCTAACCCTATCAAAAAATGTAATGAAGAGGGGCTGGAGATATAGCACAGAGGTAGGGCGTTTGCCTGCCTAGCGGCCAACCCAGGAGCAATGGTGGTTCGAATCCCGGCATCCCATATGGTCCCCAGTGCCTGCCAGGAGTGATTTCTGTGTGGAGAGCCAGAAATAATCCTGAGCGCCGTTTGTTTGATCCCCCCAAAAAAAGAAAACAACAACAATAAAGTGGGATGAAGAAATGAACAGACATATCCACAAAGAAGAAATACAAATGGCCAAAAGGCAAATGAAAAAATGCTCCACATCACTAATCATCAGGGAGATGCAAATCAAAACAACTATGAGGTATCATCTCACGCCACAGAGATTGGCACACATCACAAAGAATGAGAACAAGCAGTGCTGGTGGGGATGTGGAGAGAAAAGAACTCTTATCCACTGCTGGTGGGAATGCCATCTAGTCCAAACATCATGGAAAGCGATACGGAAATTCCTCCTAAAACTGGAAATTGAGCTCCCATACATTCCATCTATACCACTCCTAGGGATATATCTTAGGAACACAAAAATACGATACAAAAATCCCTTCCTCACACCTATATTCATTGCAGTGCTGTTTACAAATGCCAGACTCTGGAAACAGCCTAGATGCCCCACAATAGATGAATGACTAAAGAAACTATGGTACATATATATACAATAAAATATTATGCAGCCGTCAGAAGAGATGAAGTCACGAAATTTTCCTATACATGGATATATATGGAATCTATTATGCTGGGTGCAATAAGTCAGAGGGAGAGAGATAAACACAGAATGGTCTCACTCATCAATGTGTTTTGAGAAAAATAAAAGACATTTGTGTAATGATTCTCAGAGACAAAATAGAGGAGGACTGGAGGGTCCATCTCCCAACATGAAGCTTATCACAGAGATTGATGGGTGCAGTCACAAAAATAATTACACGAGAACCATCATAACAAAATGTGACTGGGGGCCGGAGAGATAGCATGGAGGTAAGGCGTTTGCCTCTCATGCAGAAGGTCATCGGTTCGAATCCCAGCATCCCATATGGTCCCCTGTGCTTGCCAGGAGCAACTTCTGAGCGTGGAGCCAGGAGTAACCCCTGAGCACTGCCGGGTGAGACCCAAAAACCAAAAAAAAAAAAATGTGACTGAATGATGAAAGTAGAAAGCCTGTCTGGAGGAAAGGCCGGTGTGGGGTGGGGAGGAGGGACATATGGGATATTGGTGATGGAAATGTTGCACTGGTGAAGGGTTTTTTTTTTTTTTTTTCAATAAAAAAACCTCAATGTATATACAAGGATTTGGTGAAAAAATGTAAATTACCTATAGTAAATTTAGGTTCATATAAGCATACTACTTAAATTCCAACAAAGCATATTAAAATTTAAAAAATTAATCAATATAAGTACTGAAATGCTATGCTTAATATTCTGAGTGTTATTTTAGGGCAGATATAAATTTACAAAAAAAAAGAAAGTCAAGCGCCAATCATTATGGGCCTTAGTATCGAGAGCTGAGAACTTAAGCAGGAGAGGTCCCACATGGCAGATCCAGGACTGTGGCACATGCTGCTCAGCTCCCACATTTCCTATGTGCCCAGACACTACCACAGTCCTCCACAGGATCTGACTGGGCCTCCTCCAACAATTCCCTCCACACATGCCTCTCTGCAAAATACCAAGGACTCCTTGTTCTTCCAACCAGAAGATCAGCAGAGGCTTCACCCTGCTATGTCCTATCCATAGGAATTATTCACGGTTAGAGGCCTTCAAGGTTAATTCCTGAGTGCTGAGCCAGATGGAAGTCTAAGTTCTGTTGGGTGTGCCCCAAAAGTAACCATAAAATTACACAGCACAGCCTGGAACAAGTATCATTGGAAAATGTCCATCGTGAATAGAAGCCTCTGGTTTGATCCCACACATTACACCAGCCAAAGAAGATAGGGAGGCGCTAATGCCATGCGAGCCGAAAGAACTGATGGACAGCACTTAAGTCAAATTTGCTCACATAAAACTTGGACTTATTGGGCATTGGGACTCTAGTACAGAGCAGCAGATCCAAGGTTGATCACTAGCAATCCAAGTGATCACTGAGTAATGCCATAAGTAATCTTTAAACTCAGTGGCTTTACTAAGCTCTGAGCACTCCCATGTGTGGTCAAGAGCTTCCCTAATCTCATAAAAAATTAAATGGGGGCGGGCCCGGAGAGATAGCACAGCGGCGTTTGCCTTGCAAGCATCCGATCAAGGACCAAAGGTGGTTGGTTCGAATCCCGGTGTCCCATATGGTCCCCCGTGCCTGCCAGGAACTATTTCTGAGCAGACAGCCAGGAGTAACCCCTGAGCACTGCCGGGTGTGACCCAAAAACCAAAAAAAAAAAATTAAATGGGGGGCCTGGAGAGATAGCAAAGCGGCGTTTGCCTTGCAAGCAGCCGATCCAGGACCAAAGGTGGTTGGTTCGAATCCTGGTGTTCCATATGTTCCCCCGTGCCTGCCAGGAGCTATTTCTGAGCAGACAGCCAGGAGTAAGCCCTGAGCACTGCTGGGTGTGACCCAAAAAACAACAACAACAAAAATTTAATGGGGGTGGGGGGCGGAACTACAGACCAGAGTTAGGGTGCTTGCGTTGCAAGTGGCTGACCCAGGTTCAATTCCCAACTTCCCACATGCCTCCTTGATCCTTCCAGTAGCAATTTCTGAGCACAGAGCCAGAAGTG